>NC_043987.1:20956986-21141986 GCF_902150065.1 Myripristis murdjan | reverse complement strand
AGGGTGGCTAATTTGAAGAAACTAGAATATAAAACATGTTTTCAGTTATTTCACCTTTTTTTGTTAAGTACATAACTCCACGTGTTCATTCATAGCTTTGATTCCTTCAGTGAGAATCTACAATGTAAATAGTCATGAAAATAAAGAAAACGCATTGAATGAGAAGGTGTGTCCAAACTTTTGGCCTGTACTGTGTATATATGTGTATATATATATATATATATATATATATATATATATATACACACACATATATACATATCTGTGTGTGTGTGTGTGCGTGTGTGTGTGTGTGTGTGTGTGTGTGTGTGTGTGTGTTTACCTGCCAGGCAGTTCTTTCAGAGCCCGCTCGTAAATCATATTGAGGATAGACTTGGGCCCGTTGTGCTTGAACTCAATGTACCGCATCCAGCACTTGACTGAGTAGGGATTCCTGATGATCTCCTCTTCATAAGGCAGATCATCTTCCTCCTACATCATCAAAAGTCACAGAAATCACAACTGTGTTCATCGATTTTTGTTTAAAAGTGCTAACATTAGATCTGCTAAAAACACGGAGTTATCTAACATGCTTATGTGGTTTCTGGCCGTGTTTAAAGACAGAATAAAATACGTGAACAAAAACAAAACACACTAGACAGGTCTATCTAAAACTTTCTCGACAGGTTTAGCCTCCTGATGCACCACAGCCAAATCTGCTTCAAGGCTAACGTTATATTCATATGACGTTAGCCATGCTAATATTAGCTTACACAGTCAACGGACAAATGCCACAGGCTAACTATAAATAAACTGATAATGTTAAAAACTTACAAATATGACATCTGTTTTCCCATTTAGCGAAGGCATTTCCTTTTCGGGAAAATTAATAATGGATTAAAGAAACTAATTTGGTTTTTAGCTGCAGCTCATCTAACGTGTACGCTCCGTAAAGCTATTTCCGGTTACGCAAACGGTAGTTTTCTTCTTCTTTTGTTAAGTTAGTGGCGGGAGGCAACTAGCATTTACGGTGCACTACAGCGCCACCTCTATGTTGGAGTGTGGGCTACAGTTCGCTGTTTCCAAAAACTCAGAGAGGGCTTTATGTTTCCTTTCCTCAAAGCTAAATGCTGAATAAATTCTTAAGGTTTAATACCCCACCCCACGTTTCTGTAGTTCCCTTTTTAGTTTTTCACTGTGTTTGATACAGTGACAGAACATGTTCAGTCGTTTCTTCCTTTAACCCCACGTTCACATAGTCCTAATGGCTGTTTTCCTATTGAGTGCACTGTTTTATTTAACCCCATGTGTCCTAACCTCAGTCTTGATATGATGGTTTGCTCTCTGGAGTTTTCCCTGTTTTTTTCCCTCCTACTTTTTGCATCATTTTATATGTTTCCTTCACCTCAGTTCTTTTGCCTGGCAGTCAGGACATTGCTCCATGTTACTATTTCAGCAATAATAGAGAATCCACTATTTCATTCCCCTTGAATTGACGCCTGTACGAGCTGGGATCCACATAAACCTGACTGCTGTTCAGTGATGATCTCTCCTTAATGAGTCTATTTTAATCTGTAGCCTAGGCTTATACAAAGTTTTCGGACAACTTTAAAATTTTACACAATCTCAAATATTATCATGAAATATTTGTGGAAAAATCTTTTTTGTGTTTCAAAAGGTGTGGCTGCATTAGACAGATACAAACAAATACAAATTCTATTTTTTTGTTTATTGTTTACAAGAAAAACTAACAAAACTAAATTGTTGACAAATTCTTCTGACCACAGAATCTTCTTCCAATTCCTGGCTGTCCAGTTCTTGTGTGCCTGGGCCCAACGACGCCGGGCTAACCTCTGTCTCTCAGAGGTTAGCCCGGTTAGCTGCTGAAGCTCCTGTGATGTCATTCGGCGGTTTTGCCTACACATGCGGATCAGGATGCGGTCATTTCTTGCTGAAGAAACCCTTGGACGCCCAGATCTTGGTTTGTCTTCCAAGCTGTTGGTTCGTCTGTATTTCTGCAGAGTGTATCCAACTGCTGAAGGACTGCATCTGCACTTCCTGGCTATCTGGCGGCAGCTGTGCCCTTCCTGGCTGAGAATCTTTATCTTCAGGCGTGTTTCCTGCGTTAGGTTCCTTGTTTTAGCCATTTTTGTGCCTGAAGAACTTTCAAATGTGCTGGCTTTATATAGACACCAAGCTTGGCAACAACAATTGTGTCTTTTAATAAAAAGAACAACCTTCATCACTGGTACCAAAATGACCCAGTACTCAAAATTTCTTATGTACTTTTATGGAACCAATCAATTTTAAGTTTTTAATGGCTTTTTTAGGATTTGTTTAGTATTTTGGCTGTGACTGTACTAAAAGAAATTGCACTTGAAGACCTAAGAGTGATCCTTAATGCAATATTTCACAAATGCATGGGGTGTCCGAAAACCTTTTTTCACCACTGTATATTGTAATAAATGTTGTATGTGTTGTTCTTAGTCTCTCATCAACTGTATCTGCCCAGTTTCCTTCTCCTTGATCTGTCCAGTTTCCTTCTCCTCCTTTCTAATGTAATCCCATTTTGTTTGCTATTTTACTTCCTGCTAGGGTCGCAAATTTTCGAGAATTTTCAAAGTTGGAAACTTTCTATGGGAATTAACGGGAATATATGGGAATTTATGGAAATATATGAAAATTAACGGGAATTTGCAGGAATAAACTTGCAAATTTGGAGAAATTTGCAAAATTGGAGGTTAGCCTATAAGAGGGAACTCAAATGTAGCTGAAAAAAAACATCTTGTGATATAATCTTGGTTAAAACAACCAGATTTAATGCAAATTCAGTTGAATTTCTACCCTGTACCGTGCATTCCTCCATCCCCTGCACAGATCATTTCTAGGATCCCGCAGACTGCAGCAGGACGACTGAGGACACACGACTCAGCCTCCATTTGAGCCTATGGACGACATCCAGTCAAGTAAGTTTTGATGATATGACTGGGGTAGATGTATTTGACCTATGGTATTAAAGTTAACTAGAAAAAATAAGTCAAAATGTGTTTATACAGTTGGAACCTCCGTCTTTTATTTAACATTAATATTTTTTGTTGTTCAATGCAAGAATTGATTAAAGTTCTACTCAAAATAAATCATTTTAAAATTTGTATTAGTTTGCATGCATGTCTGTTTAAGACAAAACAAAATTTCCAAAATTCCCCAGCTTAACTTCCCATGGAAAGTTCCCAGAAATTTACCAGAAATTTTCTACCCCTTTGCAACCCTACTTTCTGCCCAACCATAACATTCTGTCTTTGCTTTCCCACTTCCCCAGCCTGGTGTAAGTCTAGCCCATGGACTCTAAGGGCCTTCACAGTTGGATGACCTTCTTTCTTGTGGACTTGCCCAGTAATTCATCATTAGCTGCTTGTATCTTAGCTTCATTGGTATTTGTCCCATCTCCAATTGGATTGCTATGGCTGAAGAAGTCTTAATGGTGCCACAGCATAATCTCAGTGCCTGAGTTTGCATTACTTCCAGCTCTTTAGTAATGTTGTTGCTGCTGACCTGCATATTACACTTCCATAATCACTCATTGATCTTATTTAAACAACATAAACATTCCTCAAAGCGCCTCTATTTGCTCTCCATTCAGATCATTCATTACATTTCGAACAACTTGATACAAAAACATGTGAAATGACCATGACTTTCTTAACAATGTATTATGTGGTATTGGTACCACATGTCAGCACATAACCATGGAAACAATGCCGATGCAAAGTCAATGAGGAAAAATTATGCACCACCACCAAACTCGGGTCTCCTGAGCGAAAGTTGAGTTGATTGACTGATCCGTCACCCCACTTGCTTCCACATGCAGGCATTTTTGTTCTTTATACTAATTTGATATTCATATCTCCAACACACAGCTCACTTGACTTTGCATTGGCATTGCTTATGTGGGTGCCTCACACCACCAAGCGACGCCTTGTTAACAAAGTTGCGGTCATGTCAGGTATTTCTGTGCGCCAGCCACATTTAAAATCATCTTGCATTTTTATGTATCTTATTTGTAAAAGATAATTGAAATCAAAAAGTGTTTTCCTGCTCTGTGTCCCATTTATCTTTACCCCAGCCTCTCCTGTCTTCTTCCTAATAAATACCTCTACCTTTGCCTTCTCCTGTGAAAACCTAAATGCCCATGAGTGCAACCATCTCTCAACCACCCTAACTGCTTTTTCTGGCTTCCCTCCTACTCCATAAGGCTCCATCATCAGCAAATAATAGTTTCCAGATATCGCAACTTATGTCAGACAAGAAAGCATAAATGAAAGAGCTCGAGCATCTATCTTATGCCTAGTAGCTATCCATATGTTAACCTAAAGTTATCTATCAAATTATTTCTTTTTATTCCAAATAAAAGGTCTTGCTGTAATTCCCATTTTATCTAACTTAATCATTCATCCTTCCTTCCATGCCATATCATATGCTTTCTCTTTAGCCTACTAAAAGGGAAATCACAGTTACACAGCTGGCAACTTTTGATGTGCTTGGGAAAATTTGCCGTTCAGTTTGTAGTTTGGAAGAGTACGACTGTGCATAGCGGCGATCTTTACCAGTGGGCTCCTTCTTTTGATTGATATGTCACCGTCGTGTGTCAGTGTAAGAATTCAGCACTGAGTACAGACCATGACCATTTACTGGGTGTTATAATTGCACAGTATAATCTGGACAGCACATTGTTATGCCTTTTCTTCTTCTCTTTCTTTGCAGCAGGCACATTATCAACTCACTTGCACATGTAGCCTTCTGCCCACAAAATGACTGCGTCCAAAAGTATTTCATCTTTTCCATCAAAAGGTCTTCAACAACCAAGACTAGGCATCCCTTGTGGACACAGGGCCACTCTGGTGCTACGGTATGATGAATGGATTGCAGTTCGATCAAATATTTGTAATATCGTTTCAAATATTTTGCCATGCTGTCCATGAGAGAAGTACAACTCAGCTTTCTCTCTGACTTGCACAGTAAAGTTAAACAAGTAAAAATTGACTATATTTTCACATAATGACAAGGGAGGGTGAAGATTTGCTCAAACATCAGCAATTGACTGGCAGATCCAATACTGAATAAAATAAACTGCTGAGTCTATACATATAATCTTGAGTAACATATAAACTAATATGAAGCACTGAACAAATATTTGTAAGTTGTGCTATTTGAAACTATGAATTCATTTGCAGAGAAGATTGTCAATAATGTCAATATTATCCATTCATATAAATGTTTCAGATATTACTAGTTAATAATATGTAGTACAATATTAAAAAAAAAGCAAAAAAACATTGAAACTGATATAAGACTTAGCCCCTTCAGCCCTGCCCATCCACAGTATCTATTATGATTTTACATGATGCTATGAGAAACATCCAACACTTAACTGCATGTCACGCTTGTTGCATGTCAACCTCTCTCTCTTCCTTGTCTTTCCTGTCTCTCACGGCTGTCACTATCAAATAAAGTAGAAATGCCCCAAAATATAATCTTTTAGAAAATATTTATTGCATTTTTTTTTTTTTTTTTTTGGTTTGGTTTGGATTGCCACTGCCAAAATCTTGTTTGCTGGTGCCTGATTACCTTGCATTCATTTTGAAGCTGCACTCTCTGCCAAAGCACTCCTTCTTGCAACAGAGAAGGACTTTACAGGTCAAACCTTGATGATTTATTACTGTTACATGGAGTGGAAAATATGACCATGAGGCTGTTTCAGGGATTAAATTAAACTGGGACTAGGCCATTATTAATCATGGCCAGGAAGGGATTTTCCAAAATGCATCTTAATGTTGGATTAGTTAATTCTGGAATGTGAAGTCCTTGATAACATTTAAGATGATAATCCACCAGATCTGTGTTTTTCTTGGTTTTATCAACATCTTTGGTGATCAGGGCTCCAAGTGTAGGTACTGGCCCTACACATTACTAAAGAGTCTCAGTACAGGCTGTTGTCTCTTATGTTTCTTCAGCTGTCTGACATTTATTACAAACAACCCACTGTTGTTGCCTCCATAAACATTAAAGACATTAAGCTACACACACCGGGGTTTAAAATAGCAAATGTGAAAGTTGGTAATAGGTTGAATCACCATTGTATGGTATTGGCAATACTGAGTGCCAGAGCAGGGGACATTTATGTACATGTAAGAGTTGTGGATTATTAATTTAATTGCAAAGCCTGACGATGTTCATAAAAACTGGACTGAATATGGAAAAACCCAGAATTGTGTGGAACTGGAGGAGAAACGGGGCTGAACGCTGTTTCTTATCTGACAAACAGCAGTAATCTTAAGTCAAACTTGTTTCCTTGGAAATTTCATTTAAAGTTTTGTTTAGTCCAAGATGAACACTAATCTCTGCACTGAAATTCAGATAATTTGAATCTAGACCGGGGTAAATCTTGGACTGTTCAAATCATGACCCAGAAAGGGATTTAGCGTTATTCCATTTTAAAGGGGCATTTTAGTCTATGTCTAGGCTTAATCACTGTCTGCAAACCGCCTGAACTATCACTTTAAGCACCCGGGTAATAGATTTCGATATACTGATTGTCATGAGTGAATGTTACTGAAAAGAACTGCTCTCAGAATAAACCACAAAAAAGTGTAAACAGCATAAGAGAAAAAAGGCTATGAGCATGCCCTGCCATATCTGAATACTTAACATTACTCTATTCATATCAGTAGATAAAATGTTGTGACACCTACAGTATGATAAATGTATTCATCTGTCCCATGGTTATGAAAAAATTCAGCAGCTATTATCACTTTGTATGAGCATTTATTTAACTAATTTATTACTGTCTACAATGGGGTCCAAATGTTCCCAAATATGTTCAGCGTGGTTGAGGCCTGGTGACTGTTCAGGGAAAGTCATGCAACTCACTAATCCTTGCTCTTTCTTGGACTTCAAATAGGCTGGCATAGCTTCAATGCATGTTCAAGGTCACTGTCCTACTGGAATATGAATCCTCTTCATTGCAACTTCAAGACCGATGGAATGGTATGTCTCTACAGAAAAGAGTGGTACTTCTCTTTGGTCAATGTGTATTTGATCCTGTACTGACAAATAAGTGAGACCTCATTTAACTCTCTTTTAAGTCACCTTTAACATTTCACTCGGACATTTGTCAACTGTTTTATGATCATTCAAGCCATTATTTTTGTGGGGACCAATTTCAGTGGTGTCTCAAAAATAGTTTTGCCACGACACCATGTTTTCCATAGTAGTCCTGACATCTTCAGCATCAGAAGTGGCATGATGATAAAAATCTTGTTTACTTTGAGTGGGACCTATTATAGGGACTTATCTCAGCTGAGTTGGCAAATGTTCCTCTTGTCCATTTTGGGCAAGCTGTAATACCACTTGAACTTTATGGAAAGACCCACACATTCATTTTTTATTAGAGAAATATGAGATGTGCCAATGTCTTGCAACTGTATACCAGCAACATTTGGGTACTTATCCAAAAGTGAGTTCCATTCCTGGCTGAAATGTTTCATTAAAATGGTAATTAGATATAAGCTTGCAACTATGAAACAATGTAATGCATTTCAAGTAAATTTGAAACTGGCTTAACTTCTTGAAACAAAACAGTCGTTGAAAAAAAAAACAGTCCTTGTATTGCATGGTAGCTATTTTAGGACATTCTTTGGACATTACCCTTAGGCTTCCCTTTTATGAGCAGAAAGAAAGCTACATCCAGTGAAGCTATATAAAACACATTACATTATCTTAACAATGTTAATGGCAAACTCCTGCCATATCGTTTTCTGGTGTGGTATGTAATGGATGTTCAAAGTTAAAATGTAATTGGTGTTTTTCTCATATTACTGACACTCAGCAAAATGGCCTTGAACCTTAAATTTGTTTTATCTCATAGATTTGAAATGTGCTTAAGCTCTGAAACTCTATATCAATGATATCTGATTGCATGTGCAAAACAAATGAGCCAGTGTGTCTATGGATTCAAAAGTAAAAGTCAAGGTTCAACCCAAATGGTTTTCTTTATGAATCCACCAACTCAGTGTGACATCTGTTTCTAACAAATACATATTGTCATCTTTGTCACATGTTTAGATAATAGTGTATGTTGCACTCAAAAAGTGTCATGATTCATGCAACAATGTAATTTCAAGTCCACATGCGAGCTATGATATTGGTCTAAATAATCAAATTCTTCTTTTTTTTTTTTAATTATGTTTTTAGTTTAATGTATTTGGCTTGGTTTGCAAACAATTTAATAATATTTCAATAGTTTGTTTGTTTTTTAACACTATTTTGATGGTGCAGGGATGACGTATTTTGGATGCTCAATAAACCAGCAATGTCACAAGATGGTCTACAAGATGACAGGAATACATGACCAAATGGAGAGGGGAGTGCTGCTGACCAGGCAGTTCCACTGTCTATAAAAGCAGCAGCTTGGGAGTCTTTTGAGAACTGATAGGCGCCCGAAACAGGTGAGTGCATTGAGGTGGTGGTCCATGATTGCTTGCTGATCACAATTCATTCAATTTTCTTTTAATTATTTTTTTTATATTACCTGAATGGCATGCAGCACTCACTCATGCAGTCATACAGTTGTGGGATGGTAGTGTAGTGATAACAAAGTTTATTTGTTTTCTCAAATTGGCAGAAAGTGGCAAAATTAGTTGCATCTAGTGTTGACAGTCAGTCTAAAAAAGCTCCAGAGTGAATAAATGAATAAAAATTGAATCACAGGAGAGGATAGTGAACAATGTACTGAAATAAATGAAGTAAGTGTGAATGTTGCAAGCACCATGAATAACATTTAACATGATTTCAAATGTAATTATGTAAGTGTAATGACAATGACACTCTATTATGCAAACAAACCCAAACTGTATGCTTCAGACAGCCTGGAATATATAGTTTTAATTTGGTCTCATCTTAACTGTTACAAAGTTTTCATACAAAATGTGCTTTGGATATTCAAAAAAGGTTTTATGATAACATAACAATCTCTCTATCTTTTTTATAGCATCTTGATACAACAGATACTGTACAAGTTGGTTGGATCGAGTGAGGTAAAAGATATCAACTAACAAAGCAGCCACAATAACAGACAAAGATACTACATCAAAACTAATTAGCCCCCCTACATCTTAACTCTAATATATTCTGAGTGATATAAACTCCATCTATTTTAGTGTCCACTAAAGTGCCAAAATGAGCACAGATGCGGAAATGGAGGCCTATGGCCCTGCGGCCATCTACCTCCGCAAACCAGAAAGGGAGAGGATTGAGGCTCAAAACACTCCATTTGATGCCAAAACCGCCTTCTTTGTGGCTGAACCTGAGGAGATGTACCTCAAGGGTAAACTCATCAAACGAGAGGGTGGCAAAGCCACTGTGGAGACTGTTACAGGAAAGGTATGTGCATAGAAACTCTTTGTTAATAATGTGATTTTTGTAAAACTTTATATTAAGTTTCTTCACTGTGTTTGGTTTTCAGACCCTCACTGTGAAAGAGGACGACATTCATGCAATGAACCCTCCAAAGTTCGATAAGATTGAGGACATGGCCATGATGACCCACCTCAACGAGCCTGCCGTGCTGTATAACCTCAAAGAGCGTTTTGCATCATGGATGATCTACGTGAGTCTTTAACATTTTTATTGTATATTCATTTTTAATAGCAGTGATATGATAAATATAATACAGTATGATCTTCTTTTATATCCTGCATAATTTGTTTGTATTAGTTCTTTATCTTTACATTAGGGACTTGCAAAATAGTACAGCACACACAGCAACAATGCAAACTCTGAATAGTGCTGACAAATAATTTAAAATGTCTATTTTAACCAAAATGAATTACATTGAACTCCAAAGTATGCAAATTCAATTGAGCCTTCTCATAAGTGCTGCTTAAATGGTGATGCAGTAAGTGACTGTAAGAGCATCTAGAGGAATTTTCATGAAGTAGCCTAAATGTCATTTTGTCACTCGGACCAGTTAGCAACACAGGAAAACACTACAATGACACATAACTTATTCAAGTGTAAAAAGTCGAACCAACACTTTTTCCCTAAAAAATTCTTCTGACATAGTAACTCTTTTTAGATTTTTAGATTCGATAAGATGAGCAGATTTGATAAGCTGAGAACCTAAAAATATATGCTGGTCATGCAACCCTCACTTAAAAAGCCTGTAATGTCATTATTGTTAGCAGTTTGTTTTATTTAAAAAAGTATGCATAGCCTAGGCGTATCAGTTTGCTTTAGAAAGATGATAGGCTTGTTGGACTAACGTGCTGCTTGGCTGAAGTTCTCTTTGGTTTTCCCCCCAACCCTCTTCTGTTTTTCAATGCTTCCAACATTTCCAATATTTAGTGGCATCATGCTGTTCATTCAAAATGACATGATCCTTTTCTTGTTATGGTTGAGGGATTTTCTTTATGCTGTAAGCTCAGTCCTACAGATTTCCTAGAAAACTGTACCTGGAGAAAGAATAAACGAGGCAAGCAACACATACAATAAATCAAATTTCTGCCAATGGTTTCACTTTGAATAGCAAATGCATTATGCTAACAAAATTAGAGAACATATTTAGGCGAATCTAAATGCAGCAGCTTTAGTAATAAAACACTTAATGATATATATACACACACACACACACACACACACACACACACACACATATATATAAGTACATATATAAGTTTTACATATATAAGTTATTTATGTGCAATGTGTTTCATGAAATTACAGTGTACTCTACTCTTCACAGACCTACTCTGGGTTGTTCTGCGTTGTCGTGAACCCCTACAAGTGGCTTCCTGTGTACGATGCTGTGGTTGTGGCAGGATACAGAGGCAAGAAGAGGATTGAGGCTCCACCCCATATCTTCTCCATCTCTGACAATGCCTATCAGTTCATGCTCACAGGTATGATACGAGATGATGCCTGACTTGATTTTCAAATGTTGAAGATGAGACATGGCAGAGATGACTTAAAATCCAATTTTATACTGACCAGTCATGTCCAGCACTTAATGAGACATTAAAGTGGAATATGCATTTGTGCATTTCAGATCGTGAGAATCAGTCTATCCTTATTACGTAAGTACAAATTCCAACTTTAGCATCATTGCTTTTATGAGCTTTGAGGAAATGGGAATAATTGTATGTCCCTCTCTCTTCCCCAGTGGAGAATCCGGTGCTGGGAAGACTGTCAACACCAAACGTGTCATCCAGTACTTTGCAATGATTGCCATGACTGGAGCAAAGAAGGCAGAGCCAGTGCCTGGTAAAATGCAGGTAAACTTGCTTGTCTTGGCTGAGAATCTCTCTCAGAGAGTCTGTTGTCCGTGGATTAATAATACAGCCTACATAATGTATTCCACTGTTTTCATGTAGGGTTCGCTGGAGGATCAAATCATTGCAGCCAACCCTCTACTGGAGGCCTATGGTAATGCCAAGACTGTGAGGAATGACAACTCATCTCGTTTTGTAAGTGTTAAAATTAACAATAAACAACAAAGATAATGTTTTGGAATATAAATTAAAAGGTTATGCTAACCATGATCTGAATTCTTAGGGTAAATTCATCAGAATCCACTTCGGAACAACTGGTAAACTGGCTTCAGCTGATATTGAAACATGTAAGTCATATCTAAAGTCAGAATTACCTGTTTTAATTTACATTTGAATATGTGGCCAGATTTATAAAAGTGTAATACATTGCTGTTGTTAGGATTTGATGTAAATTCATGACAAACTGCTATTTGTAGATCTGCTGGAGAAGTCCAGAGTAACATTCCAGCTGTCTGCTGAGAGGAGCTACCATATCTTCTATCAGCTAATGACTGGACACAAACCTGAACTTCTGGGTAAGTTACAGTGTAAGATGAAAATTAGGAATTTATGCGAAAAATTAAGAACGTTGGCAATCAGGAAGACTCAAGTTAAGTTCTTATTTAGTTCCTCTAATCTCTTCCAGAGGCTCTTCTGATCACCACCAACCCCTATGACTATCCAATGATCAGTCAGGGTGAAATCACTGTCAAGAGCATCAATGATGTGGAAGAATTCATTGCAACAGATGTAAGTGACATTTCATTTACACTGATTTACATTACGCAAATCTTTGTCAAAAATGTTCCTGATTAAAATTTCATATGATGTGTATTCCAGACTGCTATCGACATCCTGGGCTTCAGTGGTGAGGAGAAGAGCGGTATCTACAAGCTGACTGGTGCTGTGATGCATCATGGTAACATGAAGTTCAAGCAGAAGCAGCGTGAGGAGCAGGCTGAGCCAGATGGAACTGAGGGTGATTCTGATAATATTGTTTTGTATGGCATATATCAAACCTATGCTGTGTATTGTGTGCTAAACTGATTTCTTTCCATCAGTGGCTGATAAAATCGCCTACCTTTTGGGTCTGAACTCAGCTGATATGCTGAAAGCTCTGTGCTACCCCAGAGTCAAGGTCGGAAATGAGATGGTGACCAAAGGTCAGACCGTGCCACAGGTAAAGGCTGATAATACACTGATCACATAATTTTAATATTGATTTAATACTGTAAAATAAAAAATTGTATAATCTATATAAAAGCTTAAAAAGAGATTTTCAGTCCTGTGCTTTTGTTTCTAGGTCAACAATGCTGTCAGCGCTCTGTGTAAATCTGTCTATGAGAAAATGTTCTTGTGGATGGTCGTCCGTATCAACGAGATGTTGGACACAAAGCAGCCAAGACAGTTCTTCATTGGTGTGCTGGATATTGCTGGATTTGAGATCTTTGATGTGAGTTAATTACAGTAATAACACTTGAGCACTAGCAAAATGTTAAAAATGCTTGTTATCCACTTCACTGATTTCAAGTGTAATATTTTTACAGTTCAACAGCTTGGAGCAACTCTGCATCAACTTCACCAACGAGAAACTGCAACAGTTCTTCAACCACCACATGTTTGTCCTGGAACAAGAAGAATACAAGAAAGAGGGCATTGAATGGGAGTTTATTGACTTTGGTATGGACTTGGCTGCCTGCATTGAGCTTATTGAGAAGGTAAGTAAAGTCTCTCCAGCACAACTGATTTCTGAATTTGTACAAACATTTTAATTCCTAATTCTCTCCCATTTGAACTAAATCTCCATCAGCCAATGGGCATCTTCTCCATCCTTGAAGAGGAGTGCATGTTCCCCAAGGCCTCAGACACAACTTTCAAGAACAAGCTGCATGATCAGCATCTTGGAAAAAGTAAGAGCTTTGAGAAGCCTAAGCCCGCCAAGGGCAAGGCCGAGGCTCACTTCTCCCTGGTTCACTACGCCGGTACAGTGGACTACAACATCACTGGCTGGCTGGACAAGAACAAGGACCCCCTGAATGACTCAGTTGTTCAGCTCTACCAGAAGTCTTCAAACAAACTGCTTGCTATGCTGTATGCAGCCCATGCTGGAGCTGAGGGTAAGAGATTAATCTGTTCATTCACATAACTAAATCTGTTGAAAAATGTATTTTCCCTTGGTCAACATAGATGTATTCATTCAGTGGAACTGTAAGACACTATGTTTTGAAAAACAGAGGCTTCTGGAGGTGGTGGCAAGAAGGGTGGAAAGAAAAAGGGTGGTTCCTTCCAGACTGTATCTGCTCTTTTCAGAGTATGTACTCAATTCATATTCATATTTGATAATTTGCAACAAATTGATAAGAGAGACTAACTAAACAGCCGATTCAAATTCACAGGAGAACTTGGGCAAATTGATGACCAACTTGAGGAGCACTCATCCTCACTTTGTGCGCTGCCTGATTCCAAATGAATCAAAGACCCCAGGTAAAAACACAACAGCTACTCATTAATACAAAATATGAACGTGCATATGAACGTTACTGAATACTTTTTTATACAATGTTTAGGTCTCATGGAGAACTTCCTGGTCATCCACCAGCTCCGGTGTAATGGTGTGCTGGAGGGTATCAGAATCTGCAGAAAGGGCTTCCCCAGCAGAATCCTCTATGGTGACTTCAAGCAGAGGTGACCTATCCATGTTTCACTGCCCAAAGCCTGTGCTGAGTAACATGAGATATGTAAGCCATATAATGTCCTTGTGCTGTAAATAAAAGCTTTGCTTCCAATGGATCATTTTTTTCTCCCACAGATACAAAGTATTGAATGCAAGCGTCATCCCTGAGGGACAGTTCATTGACAACAAGAAAGCTTCAGAGAAGCTCTTGGGCTCCATTGATGTGGACCATACTCAGTACAAGTTTGGACACACCAAGGTTCATTTTTGCAGGACATATGAATAGACTTTCCTTGCATCTTCTGCTTTATACCTGTGTACCCGTGACCAATTTCCTTCACTTAATCAATATAGGTGTTCTTCAAAGCTGGTTTGCTGGGTACCCTGGAAGAGATGAGAGATGAGAAACTGGCTGAGCTGGTGACCATGACTCAGGCTCTCTGCAGAGGATACGTCATGAGGAAGGAGTTTGTTAAGATGATGGAGAGGAGGTAGGATAACATGAGAGTAAAATAAATTGTGCTCCACCTAAATCATGTCAGATTATTTTATTATATTATTATACCAGCCAATTACACAAAATCACATTGTAGCAAAAATTACATTTTGGTTTTGATTGACTTTATAGGGAATCTATCTACTCCATCCAGTATAATATCCGTTCATTCATGAATGTGAAAAACTGGCCATGGTTGAAACTGTACTTCAAGATCAAGCCTCTTCTCAAGAGTGCTGAGACTGAGAAGGAACTGCAGCAGATGAAGGAGAACTATGATAAGATGAAGTCAGACCTGGCTGCTGCACAAGCCAAGAAGAAGGAACTGGAGGAAAAGATGGTTTCTCTGCTGCAGGAAAAGAATGATTTGCAACTGCAAGTAGCTTCTGTAAGTTAAATATGAGAATTGATATATTGATTCAATTTATTATTATAGCATGAATGCATAGTAACTTACTTTCTGCCATTTCTTTAGTTTAATCCAAAAAAATTGTAATAAAACACACACATATATAATCAACTAGGAATCTGAGAATCTCTCTGATGCTGAGGAAAGATGTGAAGGGCTCATTAAGAGCAAGATTCAGCTTGAAGCCAAACTCAAGGAGACCAATGAGAGACTAGAGGATGAGGAGGAAGTCAATGCTGAACTGACTGCAAAGAAGAGGAAACTGGAGGATGAATGTTCTGAGCTGAAGAAAGACATTGATGACTTGGAGCTCACCTTGGCCAAAGTGGAGAAGGAGAAACATGCCACTGAAAACAAGGTTCAATTTCTTTTTAAATTCATAGTCATAGAGACAACAGATAAATAGATTATCTATACTAATCTTTTTAGTTTATGTACATATAAAGTCATAGAAATATAATGTAACCCTGTTTTCAAAAATCAGGTGAAAAATCTGACAGAGGAGATGGCATCTCAAGATGAGTCTATTGCCAAGTTAACCAAGGAGAAGAAGGCCCTCCAAGAGGCCCACCAGCAAACACTGGATGATCTCCAAGCAGAGGAAGACAAAGTCAACACTCTGACCAAGTCCAAAACCAAGTTGGAACAGCAAGTGGACGATGTGAGAAAACTGTTGTTTCCATTCTTTGTTTTTAAGATAACTGTGTCTTAGTGCAGACTATACACTAAATAACCTCTGTTAAAAACTGTAATTCAACAGCTTGAGGGTTCACTGGAGCAAGAGAAGAAGCTCCGCATGGATCTTGAGAGAGCCAAGAGGAAGCTTGAGGGAGATTTGAAACTGGCCCAGGAATCCATAATGGATCTGGAGAACGACAAACAGCAGTCTGATGAGAAAATCAAGAAGTGAGTTAAAAATTAGTTCTTGATAAACTTCTCACGATTCCTGCTTCCATGTACAGATCTGCAGTGAACATGTGCCATAAACGTGTAACCCCTGTATTTTCCACACCAAGGAAAGACTTTGAAACCAGCCAGCTCCTCAGTAAGATTGAGGATGAACAATCCCTTGGTGCTCAACTTCAGAAGAAGATCAAGGAACTCCAAGTAAATATAGCTGACATGCATCTCAGATTCACTAAATCAAGAATAACACCTGTTATTCAGGGTTAAAGGCCTATCTGACCTTACTTTGATCACACTGTAGGCTCGTATTGAGGAGCTTGAAGAGGAGATTGAGGCTGAGCGGGCAGCCCGGGCCAAGGTCGAGAAACAGAGGGCTGATCTCTCCAGGGAGCTTGAGGAGATCAGCGAGAGACTTGAGGAGGCTGGTGGAGCAACAGCTGCTCAGATCGAGATGAACAAGAAGCGTGAAGCTGAGTTCCAGAAGCTGCGTCGTGACCTTGAGGAGTCCACCCTGCAGCATGAAGCTACTGCAGCAGCTCTCCGCAAGAAGCAGGCTGACAGTGTTGCAGAGCTGGGAGAGCAGATTGACAACCTGCAGCGTGTCAAGCAGAAGCTGGAGAAGGAGAAGAGCGAGTACAAGATGGAGATTGATGACCTCTCTAGCAACATGGAGGCCGTTGCCAAATCAAAGGTAAATCATTTGTCAAAGAAAAAAAATCCTCTCAACTATTACATGTAAAAATATGGAAGAGATGTAAATCAATGTAGCAGCAGGTGCTATGAGAAGAATAAACTGGCCTTATTTTTTAACTCTTTCCTTCCTTTGTTTTAGTTATTACTGTGCATTCACTAAATCAAAGTTTTAAAGCACTACTGCATGAAGTATTGCTAGAAGAACAGTAAAATGTTAAATGGACTAATTTTTGTTGTTGATAGGGCAACTTGGAAAAAATGTGCAGAACTCTTGAGGACCAACTGAGTGAACTCAAGGCCAAAAATGATGAGAATGTTCGCCAGCTAAATGACATGAGTGCACACAAGGCACGACTTGCAACAGAGAATGGTGAGTGAACTGTTATGAAAACTAGTTAGTGGATGGTGTTCAACAAGTTCATAAATAACAAATTTTCATGTTATCACTCAGGTGAATTTGCTCGCCAGCTGGAGGAGAAAGAAGCTCTTGTATCCCAGTTGACCAGGGGCAAGCAGGCTTTCACTCAGCAGATTGAGGAGCTCAAAAGGCACATTGAGGAGGAAGTGAAGGTACAATTGTTTTTTTTTTTTACATTATATTTTCAAAGGTGCTGAATCCACCCTGCACCAGCTAAGAAAACTTTCTGTAGAACCTACCACAAGGGGAAAAAAATTGTCCATCATCCCCTCCATGAGATTTTATTTTGTTTTGTTAAATTTCATATAGCAGAAATTGTCATGGGGCTGTTTTAGGACTGAGTCAATAACAGTGGAGACCCCTAGATCCAACTCTGAAGATAATTTATCTAAATATAATATTTATATGTTACATGGAGTGATTAAAAGGTATCCCGCTATATTGTCTTAGGCCAAGAATGCCCTGGCCCATGGTGTTCAGTCAGCCCGTCATGACTGCGACCTGCTCAGAGAGCAGTATGAAGAGGAGCAGGAGGCCAAGGCTGAGCTGCAGCGTGGCATGTCCAAGGCCAACAGCGAGGTGGCTCAGTGGAGATCCAAATATGAAACTGATGCTATCCAGCGTACTGAGGAGCTGGAGGAAGCCAAGTAACAACAGAAGTTTTTTTTTCTTTTGTTGAACAGACTCAGTCCATATATTGACAAAAACTAGAGCTAAATCAATCTTTTTGTCTACAGGAAAAAGCTTGCCCAGCGCCTGCAGGACGCTGAAGAATCCATAGAGGCTGTGAACTCAAAGTGTGCCTCTCTGGAGAAGACCAAGCAGAGGTTGCAGGGTGAGGTGGAGGACCTCATGATTGATGTGGAGAGAGCTAATGCTCTGGCTGCTAACCTTGATAAGAAGCAGAGGAACTTTGACAAGGTAAAAGAAATAAAAGCCCAATGTGTTAAATACAATAAAAGTTACAAAATGAAAAGAAATATCCATTAATAATTTTGACTATATTATACTAGGTCCTTGCAGAATGGAAACAGAAGTATGAGGAGGGCCAGGCAGAGCTGGAAGGAGCTCAGAAAGAGGCTCGTTCACTCAGCACTGAACTGTTCAAGATGAAGAACTCTTACGAGGAGACACTGGATCATCTGGAGACCATGAAGAGAGAGAACAAGAACCTGCAGCGTATGTTAATATGATCTACTTTTGACCACACAATAATTTATTATAGCCAGTTATATACAGAAATTACAAGTAACTTTATTTTTTATACAGAGGAGATCTCAGACCTGACTGAACAGCTTGGAGAGACTGGAAAGAGCATCCATGAGCTGGAGAAAGCTAAGAAGACAGTGGAGACTGAGAAGTCTGAAATTCAGACAGCCCTGGAAGAAGCAGAGGTACAACAAAATCAGGAGCTGATAACAATTTCTCATGTTTGGTTACTTTGTTGAAATCCATTGATTCTCGAGTTTCTGACCACTTGTGGTGCTATAGTGCACATTACAAAATCAGCTCCCTGAATTGTCAGTAGCTGAACTTAAATAATGTGTTCAAATTACTTCAAGGGTACACTCGAGCATGAGGAGTCCAAGATTCTCCGTATTCAGCTTGAGCTCAACCAGGTTAAGGGTGAAGTTGACAGGAAGCTGGCAGAAAAGGATGAGGAGATGGAGCAGATCAAGAGGAACAGCCAGAGAGTGATTGAGTCCATGCAGAGCACTCTGGACGCTGA
Source organism: Myripristis murdjan (assembly GCF_902150065.1). Taxonomy (NCBI): domain Eukaryota; kingdom Metazoa; phylum Chordata; class Actinopteri; order Holocentriformes; family Holocentridae; genus Myripristis; species Myripristis murdjan. Next base: position 21,123,319 of record NC_043987.1, on the reverse strand, counting down.
AGTCAGGAGCAGAAATGATGCCCTGAGAGTCAAGAAGAAGATGGAGGGAGACCTGAATGAGATGGAGATTCAGCTGAGCCATTCCAACAGGCAGGCTGCTGAGGCCCAGAAACAACTCAGGAATGTCCAGGGACAGCTCAAGGTAATGAACCTTCAAGCAGTAATACATATGTCTCGTAGGTGAGCTGAGACATTTACCATACATTTTTTATTCTCTTTCAGGATGCTCAACTGCACCTTGATGATGCTATCAGGGGACAGGAAGACATGAAGGAGCAGGTTGCCATGGTGGAGCGTAGAAATGGCCTGATGCAGGCTGAGATTGATGAGCTGAGAGCTGCTCTGGAGCAAACAGAGAGAGGCCGCAAAGTGGCTGAGCAGGAGCTGGTTGATGCTAGTGAGCGTGTGGGACTGCTGCACTCTCAGGTTTGTGGCTAACAGTTAACAGGTATCACATCCCTTCAAAGATATAAAAGCCATGTCTTAAAAATACTGTCTTGTGTTTTTCATAACCAGAACACCAGTCTTATAAACACCAAGAAGAAGCTGGAGGCTGACCTTGTACAAGTTCAGGGTGAAGTGGATGACTGTGTCCAGGAAGCAAGAAATGCTGAGGAGAAGGCCAAGAAAGCTATCACTGATGTGAGTTTACATCTCTGTCTCTGTTGTCTTCCCTGCAGACAAAACATTTAACCTCAATACAACAACAATACAGAGGTCAAATAATTAATGATATTTCTCTTATTTCAGGCTGCCATGATGGCTGAGGAGCTGAAGAAGGAGCAGGACACTAGTGCTCATCTGGAGAGGATGAAGAAGAACCTGGAGGTCACAGTCAAGGACCTGCAGCACCGCCTGGATGAGGCTGAGAACCTGGCCATGAAGGGTGGCAAGAAGCAGCTCCAGAAACTGGAGTCCAGGGTAGGTGTTGTAGGCCAATATGTAAATCATACTTCTCATAATGTGGAATACACTGTTCTTATATTTTTGTAGATCCTACAACATTTTGATTCATTATTTATATTCATATAACAGGTGCGTGAGCTTGAAAGTGAAGTTGAGGGTGAGCAGAGACGTGGAGCTGATGCTGTCAAAGGAGTCCGCAAATATGAGAGGAGAGTGAAGGAGCTAACCTACCAGGTACTGTTTGCACTCTTAAATAACTATCACTATTTATCCTTCATTCTACTTCTAAACTTTATCACTAACAATCCTTTATTCTCTGCAGACTGAGGAGGACAAGAAGAATGTGGCCAGACTTCAAGATCTGGTGGACAAGCTGCAGCTCAAAGTCAAGGCCTACAAGAGACAGGCTGAGGAGGCTGTAAGTCAAATACAATGATGCAAAATAATATTTTTCTTTCAGAATTAACAATAATATCATCATAATATCACTTACAACTAAGAAAATGTACCTCCAAATCCCTCACAGGAGGAACAGGCCAACACTCACCTGTCCAGGTATAGGAAGGTGCAGCATGAGCTTGAGGAAGCTCAGGAGCGTGCTGACATCGCTGAGTCACAGGTCAACAAGCTGAGAGCCAAGAGCCGTGAGGCTGGAAAGGTATGTGTTATACATAACACCAGTTATGTATATACATAATAGCACTTATGTTCACATTAGATGTTATAAAAGTGTTTTCCCATGCTATGTACATTTTCTTCAATAGCCACAATCAATATCATGCCTTACTATATATAGCAACCAACAATTCCATATTTGAGTTCTAACATAAGTGATTGAAAAAAGATTATATCTTATGTGAATTGGAAATTTTAATATTATTTATTTTAATATTTTCATTTCCCCCTCTTTTCAGTCTGATGCTGCTGAATAAAAAACGTTGAGGCCAGACATTGATGACTATCAGCTAAGTTCATAAAATATGAATCAATGGCTAAATGCTCAGTACCAGTTCAATAAAGACAACTGTTGTCTTCACTATCCTGAATCCTGTCATTTGTTCTTTGATGACTCTATGATTTGGGTACCACAAAAACAGCTCCACTGTAGCTTCAACCTATCACTTTACCATATTCAGGGGGAAAAAAATTATGATGACATTCTTAAACAATTTATCAACCACTTGCTGCTATTAAAATTAAAATCAGTAATGAAGCCATTAGGCGCAAGGTAGAGCGCACTCAAATGAGTTATTCTGGTATTTATGCTGACAGTTTATGTGAACAATGTAAGTTACAAAGGTAACTATGGCTCTCTGAATTCCTGAGCAACTGCCAATGGTGCAAAATACCACCCACGCTTTGTGATGGTTAAGAATTAATAAGAAGAAATTAACTTTGACCTAACCATGTAGGTCACATGAACTATGATGGAGAATGATTCTCCATCATAGGCCTATTCTATTGCTTTCACAATCCAATGTGAGAATCTTTGCTTTGTCAATGTTGCACCCTTGAACTTCCAACTATGACAAACAAATAGTTGGTCTGATCACTTTAAATCTAAGGTAGCCAATTTGGATTTATTATGAACACTAGGGGATAATAAGCCTTCAAGACAATGTCATGGTTACAATACAAAGGGGGCACTACTAGGCAGGAAGGATGGTTAGCCAGAGAATCAATCCTTCAAGTGCATGCACAACTGGCTCCCAATTAGTTGTTCCCACAATGTGGATGGCCCACAGTAACAGCCAGATTTGGGCCATAAGCAACTGTCTGGCCTGCCTCAGAAAACTCAGGGATCTCATCCCACCTTGGTGTTTTATATAATACACTATTGAAGTGCTGTCCTTGTGAATAAGCACATACATGTCCACCAGATAAGACAGGGAGTGCCTCGGTGCCAGGAAGACTGCCCAAAGCTGATGTGCTGTTATTTCTATTGTGAGCTCTACATGCTCTGAGCCAACCTCTACTGCCAGCACGCTCCCCAGACTTGGAGTACAGGATCCATTGTTACCACCTCCAAAAAGGCACTAAGCCCTGATAATAAATGTCATAAGAAAGGTTCTCTCTCCGCCCCAACAAAAAATGACAGCACAAAAGTGTCAGACTAATAGAGAGGCACAAACAAACATAAATTTCCCCTCCTTTTGCTCACAAGACAGACAGCCTAACAGAGAACTGAGCTGCTTTGATAGAAAGTCCGAAATATCCCTCTTTAATGTCTAACCATGGCGGTAACACAGCATTCATGGTGTATCCTCAGGAGAAATTAATGCTTTCAAAAGAAGACAGGCTGGAACAGACAACTCAACCCTCTACTAAATGGGGCTGTGGTGAGCAGTGCATACCTAGTCCAATGCTACAAGACATCTGACATGTAGGACCAAGACCATGTAAAGCTTTATAAAAATCAGTAGGATTTTAAATTCAATTCTGTAGGTGATACAGGGCCAGTGGTGGGAGCCAAGAACAAGAGTTATATTGTCTCTTTTTTTAGATTTAGGGCTCTAGTTTCCTGGCGCAGCGCAGGGTGGCACAGTGAGGCGAACCCCCCGCAGAGCTAGTTTCGAGCAGCGCAACCCGAGGCGTGCTCAGTTTGGTAGTGTGGCAGACCGAGGTGCGCTGAGATGGGAGTGGCGTTGCAGCAGGGGGAGGTGTCAACAGATTCAGCTTTGCGTAGTGACAGTTTCGTGCCAAAAGGCTTCGCCGAGGTGCGCTCAAAGCTCGCCATCTGAAACCAGGTCTACTTTCAGCGCAGGCTGAGTGCAGCCGGTGTAGTGGAAGTTTGGCTGACCGGCGCGCAGTGCGCACACGTCACAAAAACCTCACAGGCAGGTGTCCAGAATGTCAGGCACATTAACAATGCCATAAATACCGACAAAAAAAAAAAATTCAATGCTACTATCTCAATCAGCACATAAATTTATCTCCATATCGACTGTCCCGTCACATCTGATGTCAGATCAAAGGAGATTGGCACCGTTTGGCAGCGTAATGGAAATCCAACCTGATGTACTAGACACAATGTGTCTAGTACGGTGATGTCTTTTTTCCAGTCATGGTGTCTGGCGCTGCTCATGTTAGCTACCCAGTTCTTCTTCCATATATATAAATATTCCACACAAATTGAAAATGTAAAGTGCCAAACTTGAAAAATCCACCTGGCCACACCCAGTTGGCGAAGCGCAGGTGCACTACGCCCCCCTCTCGCCGGTCTGCGAAACTAGAGCCCTTAGTCAGAAGTCTTGCTGCAGCATTCTTAACAAGATGAAGGCGAGATAAACATGACTGAGTGGTTCCAAAATGAAGAGTGTTACAGTATCAAGATGGTTGGAAATGGTGTTTTGAATCGTCCCGTGGTGTTTTGAATAGGGTATTCAAAACACCACGGGACAGGTGCCTGACAAATTGAAAAAAAAGGGGGTTTCAGTATAAGGTAGTTAAAGCACATGAAGCACAAAGTGGCTTCCAAAGGAAAAATTCCCGTGGTATGTAGTTCTACAGTAGTTAGTTAGTGTCAGGTGTGCAGACTTTAACCACTCGCTTCCTACTTCCCACTCATGTGCATGGACGGGACGAGACTGCGGGACTATCAGCACAACAGTGGAAACGTGAATGGTTTTGTTGTTGCAGCTGGAGACTGAGGGCCATTAACACCGTCTGGCTTGAAGATAGCCCTAGCTCACAGTGGCACACGAGTGAAAAGACAGCGACTGAAACTTTTCATTGGCTATTTTTTATGGAAGAGCATTAGGGTCACAAAAAGGAGCTCTGAGATTAATCTCAGAATTCTGAGATAATTCTCAGAACTGACATTAAATGAAGTGACATTAAATCAAAATTCTGAGTTTTTTCTCAAAATTCTACCTTTTTTCTAAAAAAAAAAAAAAAAAAAAAAAAGGCTGAATTTTGAGATTAATCTCAGAACTCATTTTTTGTGTATGGCCCTAATCCTCTACTGTATGTGTGTTTGTACAGGCAAGACAGGAATGCATGGGACTTTAATATCACGTTCCAACATTAGCAAAGGCTATTAAGGGACAGATAGGCACTAGTTAGTCATCACCCAGACAAGTCAGCTTGACTTTTCTAAATTTGACATATTTGAATGAATTTGATCATTCACAAACAAGAAGTGATACATAAACATGTCAAAACAAAACAAAACAAAACAACAAACATACAAAAAAAACCTGTTCCAGCATTGAAACTCCATTATTGTATGCATGGTCACGCACGACCAATACCTTCACGGACCACCAGGGGGCCACGGACCACCAGTTGAAAACCCCTGGTTTAAAGGATAAACAAGAGTTACTGAAACCAAGCTGTATAAAGCTCAGTGACTGTGATTCATCCTTTAATGACATGTGATCGCACAGTTGCAAAATGTCTTTCCATTTTTGCTCATGTTGTATCATCTTACCCTCTGGGCAAATTTGTGCAATCATTTATGAATCAGCCGTATCAGTTATAAAAGTTGACCCCTGGGACACTGCACAAATGTCCACATGCAACTGGGTAAAGAGTATCAGCAGTAACAAAACCAGAGTGTAATCAAAAACTACTAAGAACATTTGTTTACATGGTCGAACATTTTTATATCCCCTGTCAGTTCAGTCACTCAAATCAGTACCTCCAATAAAATAAAAAGTCACAGGTATTTGGAAAAAATGTGTTTGATCCTGATTTTTTAACAAATTCTGAAATAGTCTGTTTCTGTGTTCATGAAACATGTTCTCTGTGTTTGAGCCAATGCTAGCAATCACTCAAAAATTTAACATGGGGTGATAATCTGTCAAGAGTCTTCCAGGACACTGACACGATGCTTCCATAACAGATGTCAGCTGTGTAGCAAATGGATGAAGATCTTTTTGACGTGTGGAACTTATTTCGGGTCTGATCCCAACTGAGTTGGCAACTGTTTTCAAGACCATTTAGGGAAAAAAATAAGCTTTTAGATAGATAGAACCTCATCTGTAATTTTAATACAGGAATATGAGATGTGCCAGTGTCCTGTAACTGAAGCCCAGAGACATTTTGATATATTTCCAAAACTAAGCTCTGTGCATGCATATGACATGCCTGTTAAAGAGATTAATACGATACAGTGTCATCTATTTAAAGTAAAAGTGTTTTCAATGTTCAAATCAGCAAGTTCATTTATTGGAACATATGTGGGCAAATGCAAACAAATAAGGCTATGCACTTCATGGTATCTATTTCACTGCATTCTTAGGTATTATTAGCACACTCAGTTTTTATGAGCAGATTTAAAGCTTTAGCAAGTATGGCATTAAACATCATTAATTGATTTTTGTTTAAGACTTCATGAAACTGTCAAACTGATGTTATAGATGAATGCAGAATGCATAATAAGTGTTTACATTCAAGTAAGCTATGGTAATCTTTTTCTTATATCAGTGACATTTAGGAGGATGACCCATATCTCACAATTAATTGCATTTAAAAGACCTTAGATGTGCTAAAGTCCTGCAACTAAATACCAGGGGCACTTGGATGCTTCTCCCAAAACTAGCAGCCAAAGCTGCCCAGAAATAAGATAGCTTATGTACCTACACTTGGAGGGAGTGGTAAACTACAAGCTGAAGAAGGAAACCTGTGACTGGCTAAGATAACTTGGAGGAGAAATCCAAGGAGGGTTGACTCCAGGGCAACTGGACTCGACTGTAGATCTACAACTAGGTTCAGCTGCCCTTGAGTCAACCCTTCTTGAATAAACATAACCTGGACGATGAAAAATCATCACAGAGTAGAGGAAGGAGAAAGTGATTAAACATCCCTCTCTTCTCCCTAAATAATTTCACATTCCTCTTTTCTTGAGTAAGGCACTTAACCACTCTTGCCCCACTGAAATTGCTCTATGGCCAGTAATAAAATGGTGTATTTGAAGATGCTAGCTCTTCAGTGTGTTTATGTGGGGGTGTATGGGGTGTATGTTTGTAACCCTGTGTCCATAAAACTCCTTTGTTGCTCTAAAGACGTGTTCATAGTCAACTTGCCTAGTTAAATGAGAGCATGACAGTATTTAAAAATTAGTTTCAGTAGTATGAAAGGAATTTACTGCACCAGTATTCTAACTACTACGTATCACCGGTGTATTTGATTTCACTGCAAATATTTCATCTGACTATGTTTAACTTTAAATGCTTACAGTAAATTGGTTGGATTGATATTTCAAAAGAATGAACTCTGTTGCTACCACATAGGAATATTTTAACATCATTTGTATAGTTCAACTTCATATACACCCACATATACACCCAAAGATACATTAAATATGAGGAATTTATTGAATTATTTAGAAACCCATTGGTTTGGAAAAATTACTCTTCCTGGGTTCATACAACAACAACAAAAAAAAAAAAACACAAGACAGTTACATACTAACAATCATGCTTGCAAGATCCGTAACTGTCACTACCATAAAAGTAACAAGACATGAATGCTTGACCAAATGGAGTTAGGGACTTCTGCTGACCAGGCACTGACTACCCTCTATAAAAGAAGCAGCGCTGGACCACTCCAGGAACTGATAGCTTCCCAACACAGGTAAGTGTATTGAATGTGCAGACCTATGTTGATGTTATTTATGCACATTTTCCATACTTAACTTTTCACAAGTTACCTAGATTTAAGTATGTTTTGCATGCCATTTCAAAATAGTCAAGTTAACAATTTACATTTTTCAAAAACTGTTTTCTTGTTTGCACTTCTTTAGAGCAGTAGCTGGTTATGATAAAACAATTCAGTGGGTGGGTGTGGTGTAGGAGAAAAACAATGTAAAAAAAAAAAAAAACAACATCATCGCGATTTAATGTTTGCTGCAATGTTGTTGCAATGAGAGCTGCTAAGGGATTATTTTACAAATTATCAATAAAATATAATATATAACATAAAACATATAAATTATCAAGTATTTGAATTAGTATGTATAATCAATTTCTCAAAAGATGGAGCAAAAATTGGATTTTAAGATGCATGAGTTTCTGTGATTTATATCACAGAAACTCATGACCTGGCATATTGTGAGTATTTTGCTAACTAGCTGGCTAAATGTACCTGAAGAGGTCTTGCCTGGGTGACACTTTCACACCTTACATTGATATTTGAGTTTTGAATACAAATGTAATTTTTAAAATTTGAAAAACTATTGTACACAAGTTACTGTACTTGTGTTTGACTATCTGATCATTTTTTCATAGCTTCTTGAGACTACACCAGATACTGTACAACTCATTTCTGGGATCAGCTGAGGTAAAACATAAAGCTATAAATAACAGAACATTCAAAATACCAGATAGATAAACAATACAAAAATATCATCTGCATCTCATCAAAACATTTGTAAACTATTTGCACTCTTCATGTTTTCAGTCTCCACTAAAGTGCCAAGATGAGCACAGACGCGGAAATGGAGCAGTATGGCCCTGCGGCCATCTACCTCCGCAAACCAGAAAAGGAGAGGATTGAGGCTCAAACAGCTCCATTTGATGCCAAAAGCGCCTTCTTTGTCGCTGAACCTGAGGAGATGTACCTCAAGGGTAAACTCGTCAAACGAGAGGGTGGCAAAGCCACTGTGGAGACTGTTACAGGAAAGGTATGTGCATAGAAACTCTTTGTTAATAATGTGATTTTTGTAAAACTTTATATTAAGTTTCTTCACTGTATTTGGTTTTCAGACCCTCACTGTGAAAGAGGACGACATCCACCCCATGAACCCTCCAAAGTTCGATAAGATTGAGGACATGGCCATGATGACCCACCTCAACGAGCCTGCCGTGCTGTATAACCTCAAAGAGCGTTTTGCATCATGGATGATCTACGTGAGTTTGCCTTAGGTCTTATTATGTTGTCAAATATACTGAAAGTCCCCACTAACTTAAATATATTGAACGTCCCCACTAAGTACTGACGATATGTGATGTGATGTGTGACCAATTAATAGTCCTTATGAGTGTTATAAATAGGCATAGCCATGTGTAACGGCTATGCAACCATTTACCATTTATTTATAGGTAAGCCTTAATTAATGGGAGTGGGTTAAATGTAGGTCTGCAATTTCAGTTAAAATTTTATAACTATTCCACATGACCACATATAATTTCAGCAACAGGCAACACTATTATAAATATTACAACTAAGCTGCCAAAAACAGATATCATCTTGTACTTGTGCTGTTCAGTACATTCAAGTAGTTGTTCTGCAATAAAACATTATGATACATCTTTTTACTAAATCAACTTTCCCTCAACCTACGTTGCACTTACTGTACTTGTACAGTTTGTGAGTCACTCACTTATATTTTCAAATGTGTGTAAGATGTTGAGTAAAAAAAACATTCTTTCTGATGGTTATATTTATGGTTAAATGTGCCATGTATGTTGAAATGAAAATGTAATCTTCACAATTACAGACCTACTCTGGGTTGTTCTGCGTCGTTGTGAACCCCTACAAGTGGCTTCCTGTGTACGATGCTGTGGTTGTGGCAGGATACAGAGGCAAGAAGAGGATTGAGGCTCCACCCCACATCTTCTCCATCTCTGACAATGGCTATCAGTTCATGCTCACAGGTGAGAACTTAGTATATAGGTATATACTATATACAATTCTAAAAATTGCGTAAGAGAACATGATTTAACACTGAAAGTAACCTCTGTTTATTCTCCGTCTCTCTGTATATTTCAGATCGTGAGAACCAGTCTATCCTTATTACGTAAGTACACATACAACTCACTGCATCACTGCAATAGGAGCTTTGTGGAAATGAAAAAAATAAACGCATGTCTCTCGCTCATCCCCAGTGGAGAATCCGGTGCTGGAAAGACTGTCAACACCAAACGTGTCATCCAGTACTTTGCTACAGTTGGTATGCTTGGACAAAAGAAAGAGGACAAACCAGCAACTGGCAAAATTCAGGTAAACTTGGGTGTCTTGGCTCAGAACAGGACAGAACAGGACACATTAATGATACAGCCTACGTAATGTATTCCACTGTTTTTATGTAGGGTTCGCTGGAGGATCAAATCGTTGCAGCCAACCCTCTACTGGAGGCCTATGGTAATGCCAAGACTGTGAGGAATGACAACTCATCTCGTTTTGTAAGTATTGAAATAAACAATAAACTACACTTAAGATATGAGTCAATATCAGTATAGAATGCCATTGACACACAAAAAAAGATGAGATTTTCCACTGAACTCCATATCCATTGTATAAAGTAGGCCTTAAGCTGTTAGAAATGCATGTTGGTCAAGCTCCTGCACCTTTTAGAAATTGACTGCAAGCATAGCGAATTGCAAAATGTGTCCACCCTGTCATGGGACAATTTCTAAATAGAGTAAATATGTTCTAATCATATATTGATTACAAAATGTACATTTTCAGAAAGGTATTTGGTCCCTCATTCAGGAATATATTTTAGTTTGTGGAAAACATCTCTCAAAAATACAGAAATTATGGAAAAATATGTTTGTATATGTAAAATCTGTGAAAGTTGTACTTTCTTTTCTGAATAAACTCTATAAATAAAGGTATCTGGTCAAACTTTGAAATAATACTGTTTGGCCCTAATCTCTTCAGAGCAAAATCACACAAAAGGTTTTGATAACTTGTGAAAATAATAATTTATTCACGTAAAACATGAACACGACGGGGTGGACCTTGGCATGACAGGGTGGACAATAGTGAAGTGCCTCATATATATTTAAAGGAAACAATGTTACGGTTTTGTCAACAAATGTTTTTTGTCAAAACATGACTTTTTTCACCTACTGTATTTTGAATTGTGCACAGGTAGGCTACATTTGGAAATGACACTCAACAACAGCAAAAATAAATAAATAAAACCTTCAACTAGACGAAAAAAACAAGATTAATACAAACAAAACAAAAACATGTTGGTCCCTAAATGTAGGCCTATCACAAAAAAACACTGAAAAACTTATAAACTGTTATAAAACTGGACTTGATGACGGGGTGGACAATGACAGGGTGGACGTTTTTGGCTGAAGTTTGCATTTAATGAGCACATGTTGGGCCATTAGCTAGCAACATGTATCCGTTAGGAAGGTGACTCTGTATACTTTAACAAACATATTTTGAATTTCTGAAAAGCATTTATATAGATTCATTTTTTGCAATGACAGGGTGGACACATTAAGATTGAACACATTCAAGTTCAATCATAAAATGATGAAAATGTCAAAATATAAATGTTGATATGTACTCTCTCTGCAGGAGCTATTCTTCACTTCATTTGTAAAAGACAAAGCAGTGGTAGTGATGTCACTGATTACAGCAGGTGGTTTCTTTTAGTGGCAGTAACCACCTAATGACGGGGTGGACAGCAAATATAGGGACACATGCGAAACGTTTATTATTATTATGAAATTAGACCATAAATGATCCAATTGACTCATTTTATTCAAGTACTTGATGAGAGCAACAAGAGCATGTAAAAGGTTTGTACATTGTATATCATTTATCTACTTAATTCACTCAGTGAAGTTAGTAGAGAGGAGTTTGGGACATGGCAAAATCACATGCATCTAATCATAGAACATTTTTTTTAAATATGAAAAACACCCTTTTAAAGATGTATCCCTGTACCAATGTGTGTTTAAATGTTTGGCCATTTATAATAAACCCTCAGAGTTTTGTTATTTTGCAAATTTTTCATGAAAAGTGAGTGATTTCTGCCCGGGACACCAAATGGTACCCTATAATGATATTGACTCATATTTTGGGGGGAAATGACTTCATAGGGTAAACTAACCACAATTTGAATTCTTAGGGTAAATTCATCAGAATCCACTTCGGAACAACTGGCAAACTGGCTTCAGCTGATATTGAAACATGTAAGTCATATCTAAAGTCAGAATTACCTGTTTGAATTTACATTTGGATATGTGGCCAGATATAGAAAGGTGTAATACATTGTTGCTGGTACTCTCTAATTATTCATGATAAAAAAAAAATTCTTGTATGTAAATTGTAGATCTGCTGGAAAAGTCCAGAGTAACCTTCCAGCTGTCTGCTGAGAGGAGCTACCATATCTTCTATCAGCTAATGACTGGACACAAACCTGAGCTTCTGGGTAAGTTACAGTACAGCCTAGAAATAAAGAATTTGCACTCCGAACTTGAGAAGATGGCCCATCAGTAAGACTCCAAGGTGAGGTCTCATTTATTATCTCTAATCTCTTCCAGAGGCTCTTTTGATCACCACCAACCCCTATGACTATCCAATGATCAGTCAGGGTGAAATCACTGTCAAGAGCATCAATGATGTGGAAGAGTTGATTGCAACAGATGTAAGATTCATTTCAAAATTATGTTTATGTCCTTTAACTCAGAACATTTAAAATTGTTTGTAGTCATTTGTGTAATGTGCAATGTAGACCGCTATCGACATCCTGGGCTTCAGTGGTGAGGAGAAGATCGGTATCTACAAGCTGACTGGTGCTGTGATGCATCATGGTAATATGAAGTTCAAGCAGAAGCAGCGTGAGGAGCAGGCTGAGCCAGATGGAACTGAGGGTGATTCTGATAATATTGTTTTGTATGGCATATATCAAACCTATGCTGTGTATTGTGTGCTAAACTGATTTCTCTCCATCAGTGGCTGATAAAATCGCCTACCTTTTGGGTCTGAACTCAGCTGATATGCTGAAAGCTCTGTGCTACCCCAGAGTCAAGGTCGGAAATGAGATGGTGACCAAAGGTCAGACCGTGCCACAGGTAAAGGAGCTGATATACACTGATCACATAATTTTAATATTGATTTTAATACTGTAAAATAAACAATGTATAATCTATATAAAAGCTTAAAAAGGAATTGTCAGTCCTGTGCCTTTGTTTTTAGGTCAACAATGCTGTCAGCGCTCTGTGTAAATCTATCTATGAGAAAATGTTCTTGTGGATGGTCATCCGTATCAACGAGATGTTGGACACAAAGCAGCCAAGACAGTTCTTCATTGGTGTGCTGGATATTGCTGGATTTGAGATCTTCGATGTGAGTTAATTACAGTAATAACACTTAAGCAGTAGCAAAATGCTGATGCTTGTTATCCACTTCACTGATTTCACGTGTAATATTTTTACAGTTCAACAGCTTGGAGCAACTCTGCATCAACTTCACCAATGAGAAACTGCAACAGTTCTTCAACCAACATATGTTTGTCCTGGAACAAGAGGAATACAAGAAAGAGGGCATTGAATGGGAGTTCATTGACTTTGGTATGGACTTGGCTGCCTGCATTGAGCTTATTGAGAAGGTAAGTAAGGTCTCTCCAGCACAACTGATTTCTGAATTTGTACCAACATTTTAATTCCTAATTCTCTCCCATTTGAACTAAATCTCCATCAGCCAATGGGCATCTTCTCCATCCTTGAAGAGGAGTGCATGTTCCCCAAGGCCTCAGACACAACTTTCAAGAACAAGCTGCATGATCAGCATCTTGGCAAGACCAAGGCCTTTGAGAAGCCTAAGCCCGGCAAGGGCAAGGCCGAGGCTCACTTCTCCCTGGTTCACTACGCCGGTACAGTGGACTACAACATCGCTGGCTGGCTGGACAAGAACAAGGACCCCCTGAACGATTCAGTTGTTCAGCTCTACCAGAAGTCTGCAAACAAACTGCTTGCTATGCTGTATGTGGCCCATGCTGGAGCTGAGGGTAAGAGATTAATCTGTTCATTCACATAACTAAATCAAGTAAAAAATGCATTTTCCCTTAGTGAACATGAATGTATTCATTCAGTGGAACTGTAAGACACTATGTTTTGAAAAACAGAGGCTTCTGGAGGTGGTGGCAAGAAGGGCGGAAAGAAGAAGGGTGGTTCCTTCCAGACTGTATCTGCTCTTTTCAGGGTATGCTAAACATCCACATATTTGTTTAAGAACAAGGATAAAGGCCTGTCTCAGCATGAGTATCTCTAGTCTTGAAGCCAAATTTTGTTGTAATGAAAAATTTTCACCCTCCAGGAGAACTTGGGCAAATTGATGACCAACTTGAGGAGCACTCATCCTCACTTTGTGCGCTGCCTGATTCCAAATGAATCAAAGACCCCAGGTAAAAACACAACAGCTACTCATTAATACAAAATATGAACGTACATAAAAATGTTACTGAATACTTTTTTATACAATGTTTAGGTCTCATGGAGAACTTCCTGGTCATCCACCAGCTGAGGTGTAATGGTGTGCTGGAGGGTATCAGAATCTGCAGAAAGGGCTTCCCCAGCAGAATCCTCTATGGTGACTTCAAGCAGAGGTGACCTATCCATGTTTCACTGCCCAAAGCCTGTGCTGCGTAACATGAGATATGTAAGCCATCTAATGTCCTTGTGCTGTAAATAAAAGCTTTGTATCCAACTGATCATTTTTTTCTCCCACAGATACAAAGTATTGAATGCAAGCGTCATCCCTGAGGGACAATTCATTGACAACAAGAAAGCTTCAGAGAAGCTCTTGGGCTCCATTGATGTGGACCATACTCAGTACAAGTTTGGACACACCAAGGTTCATTTTTGCAGGCCATATGAATAGACTTTCCTTGCATCTTCTGCTTTATCCCTGTGTACCCATGACCAATTTCACTTAATCAATACAGGTGTTCTTCAAAGCTGGTTTGCTGGGTACCCTGGAAGAGATGAGAGATGAGAAACTGGCAACGCTGGTGACCATGACTCAGGCTCTCTGCAGAGGATACGTCATGAGGAAGGAGTTTGTTAAGATGATGGAGAGGAGGTAGGATAACATTAGAGTAAAATAAATTGTGCTCTCCACCTAAATCACATCAGATTAATTATTATACCAGCCAATTACACAAAATCACACTGAAGCAAAAATTACATTTTGGTTTTGATTGACTTTATAGGGAATCTATCTACTCCATCCAGTATAATATCCGTTCATTCATGAATGTGAAAAACTGGCCATGGTTGAAACTGTACTTCAAGATCAAGCCTCTTCTCAAGAGTGCTGAGACTGAGAAGGAACTGCAACAGATGAAGGAGAACTATGATAAGATGAAGTCAGACCTGGCTACTGCACAGGCCAAGAAGAAGGAACTGGAGGAAAAGATGGTTTCTCTGCTGCAGGAAAAGAATGATTTGCAACTGCAAGTAGCTTCTGTAAGTTAAATATAAGAACTGATATGCTGTTTCAAAAAAGTATTGATATTGTAAAATTATTAATAAATAACACACATATATAATCAACTAGGAATCTGAGAATCTCTCTGATGCTGAGGAAAGATGTGAAGGGCTCATTAAGAGCAAGATTCAGCTTGAAGCCAAACTCAAAGAGACCAATGAGAGACTAGAGGATGAGGAGGAAATCAATGCTGAACTGACTGCCAAGAAGAGGAAACTGGAGGATGAATGTTCTGAGCTGAAGAAAGACATTGATGACTTGGAGCTCACCTTGGCCAAAGTGGAGAAGGAGAAACATGCCACTGAGAATAAGGTTAATTTTTTTAAATTTATAACAGATAAATAGATTATATATGCTCATGCTTTCCATTTATGTACATATAAAGTCATAAAAATATAATGTAACCCTTATTTCCATAATAAGGTTAAAAACCTGACAGAGGAGATGGCATCTCAAGATGAGTCTATTGCCAAGTTAACCAAGGAGAAGAAGGCCCTCCAAGAGGCCCACCAGCAGACACTGGATGATCTCCAGGCAGAGGAAGACAAAGTCAACACTCTGACCAAGTCCAAGACCAAGTTGGAACAGCAAGTGGACGATGTGAGAAAACTGTTATTTCCATCCCTTCTTTTTAAGATAACTGTGTCTTAATGTAGACTATGCACTAAATAACCTCTGTTAAAAACTGTAATTCAACAGCTTGAGGGTTCACTGGAACAAGAGAAGAAGCTCCGCATGGACCTTGAGAGAGCCAAGAGGAAGCTTGAGGGAGATTTGAAACTGGCCCAGGAATCCATAATGGATCTGGAGAATGACAAACAGCAGTCTGATGAGAAAATCAAGAAGTGAGTTAAAAATTAATTCTTGATAAACTTCTCACGATTCCTGCTTCCATGTATAGATCTGCACTAAAGTGTAATAAATGTGTAACTCCTGTATTTTCCACACCAAGGAAAGACTTTGAAACCAGCCAGCTCCTCAGTAAGATTGAGGATGAACAATCCCTTGGTGCTCAATTTCAGAAGAAGATCAAGGAACTCCAGGTAATATAGTTGGCATGCATCTCAGATTCACTGAGCCAATAACAACACATGGATTCAGATTCAGGATATTCAGGGTGAAAGGCCTATCTGACATTACTTTGATCACACTGTAGGCTCGTATTGAGGAGCTTGAAGAGGAGATTGAGGCTGAGCGGGCTGCCCGGGCCAAGGTCGAGAAACAGAGGGCTGATCTCTCCAGGGAGCTTGAGGAGATCAGCGAGAGACTTGAGGAGGCTGGTGGAGCAACAGCTGCTCAGATTGAGATGAACAAGAAGCGTGAAGCTGAGTTCCAGAAGCTGCGTCGTGACCTTGAGGAGTCCACCCTGCAGCATGAAGCTACTGCATCAGCTCTCCGCAAGAAGCAGGCTGACAGTGTTGCAGAGCTGGGAGAGCAGATTGACAACTTGCAGCGTGTCAAGCAGAAGCTGGAGAAGGAGAAGAGCGAGTACAAGATGGAGATTGATGACCTCTCTAGCAACATGGAGAACGTTGCCAAATCAAAGGTAAATCATTTGTCAAAGAAAAAAAATCCTCTCAACTACTACATGTAAAAATATGGAAGAGAGGTAAATGAATGTGGCAGCAGGTGCTATGACAAGAATTTACAGACCTTATTTTTTTAACTCTTTCCTTCCTTTGTTTTAGTTATTATTGTGCATTTACAAAGTTTTACAGCACTACTGCATGAAGTATTGCTAGAAGAACAGTAAAAATTCAACATTTTGATTGCTTAATTACATGTTTTTACATGTACTGATTTTTGTTGTTGATAGGGCAACTTGGAAAAAATGTGCAGAACTCTTGAGGACCAAATGAGTGAACTCAAGGCCAAAAATGATGAGAATGTTCGCCAGCTAAATGACATGAGTGCACACAAGGCACGACTTGCAACAGAGAATGGTGAGTAAACTGTTATGAAAACTAGTTAGTGGATGGTGTTCAACAAGTTCATAAATAACAAGTTTTCATGTAATCACTTAGGTGAATTTGCTCGCCAGCTGGAGGAGAAAGAAGCGCTTGTTGCCCAGTTGACCAGGGGCAAGCAGGCTTTCACTCAGCAGATTGAGGAGCTCAAGAGGCACATTGAGGAGGAAGTGAAGGTATGACAATTTTTTTTTATATTATATTTTCAAAGGTGTTGAATCCACCATGCCCCAGCTAAGAAAACTTTCTGTCCCACAATGAAAAAAAAATGTTCATCATCCCCTCCATGAGATTTTATTTTGTTTTGTTAAATTTCATATAGCAGAAATTGGGGCTGTTTTAGGACTGAGTAAATAACAGTGGAGACCCCTAGATCCAACTCTGAAGATAATTTATCTAAATATAGTATTTGTATGTTACATGGAGTGATTAAAAGGTATCCCGCTATATTGTGTTAGGCCAAGAATGCCCTGGCCCATGGTGTTCAGTCAGCCCGTCATGACTGCGACCTGCTCAGAGAGCAGTTTGAAGAGGAGCAGGAGGCCAAGGCTGAGCTGCAGCGTGGCATGTCCAAGGCCAACAGCGAGGTGGCTCAGTGGAGATCCAAATATGAAACTGATGCTATCCAGCGTACTGAGGAGCTGGAGGAAGCCAAGTAACCACAGAAGTTTTTTTTTTCTTTTGTTGAACAGGCTCAGTCCATATATTGACAAAAACTAGAGCTAAATCAATCTTTTTGTCTACAGGAAAAAGCTTGCCCAGCGCCTGCAGGAGGCTGAGGAGTCCATAGAGGCTGTGAACTCAAAGTGTGCCTCTCTGGAGAAGACCAAACAGAGGCTGCAGGGTGAGGTGGAGGACCTCATGATTGATGTGGAGAGAGCTAATGCTCTGGCTGCTAACCTTGATAAGAAGCAGAGAAACTTTGACAAGGTAAAAGAAATAAAAGCTCAATGTATTAAATACAATAAAAGGTACAAAATGAAAAGAAATATCCATTAATAATTTTGACTATATTATACTAGGTCCTTGCAGAATGGAAACAGAAGTATGAGGAGGGCCAGGCAGAGCTGGAAGGAGCTCAGAAAGAGGCTCGTTCACTCAGCACTGAACTGTTCAAGATGAAGAACTCTTACGAGGAGACACTGGATCATCTGGAGACCATGAAGAGAGAGAACAAGAACCTGCAGCGTATGTTAATATGATCTACTTTTGACCACACAATAATTTATTATAGCCAGTTATATACAGAAATTACAAGTAACTTTATTTTTTATACAGAGGAGATCTCAGACCTGACTGAACAGCTTGGAGAGACTGGAAAGAGCATCCATGAGCTGGAGAAAGCTAAGAAGACAGTGGAGACTGAGAAGTCTGAAATTCAGACAGCCCTGGAAGAAGCAGAGGTACAACAAAATCAGGAGCTGATAACAATTTCTCATGTTTGGTTACTTTGTTGAAATCCAGCAGTGTGTCAATTCTTGACACACTGCTTGATTCTCGAGTTTCTGACCACTTGTGGTACTATAGTGCACATTACAAAATCAGCTCCCCGAATAGTCAGTAGCTGAACTTTAATAATGTATGTGTTCAAATTACTTCAAGGGTACACTCGAGCATGAGGAGTCCAAGATTCTCCGTGTTCAGCTTGAGCTCAACCAGGTCAAGGGTGAAGTTGACAGGAAGCTGTCAGAAAAGGATGAGGAGATGGAGCAGATCAAGAGGAACAGCCAGAGGGTGATTGAGTCCATGCAGAGCACTCTGGATTCTGAGGTTAGGAGTAGAAATGATGCCCTGAGAGTCAAGAAGAAGATGGAGGGAGACCTGAATGAGATGGAGATTCAGCTAAGCCATGCCAACAGGCAGGCTGCTGAGGCCCAGAAACAACTCAGGAATGTCCAGGGACAGCTCAAGGTAATGGACCTTCAAGCAGTAATACATATGTCTCGTAGGTGAGCTGAGGCATTTAACATACATTTTTTTATTCTCTTCCAGGATGCTCAACTGCACCTTGATGATGCTGTCAGGGGACAGGAAGACATGAAGGAGCAGGTGGCCATGGTGGAGCGTAGAAATGGCCTGATGCAGGCGGAGATTGATGAGCTGAGATCTGCTCTGGAGCAAACAGAGAGAGGCCGCAAAGTGGCTGAGCAGGAGCTGGTTGATGCTAGTGAGCGTGTGGGACTGCTGCACTCTCAGGTTTGTGGCTAACAGTTAACAAGTATCACATCCCTTCAAAGATATAAAAGCCATGTCTTAAAAATACTGTCTTGTTTTTTTCATAACCAGAACACCAGTCTTATGAACACCAAGAAGAAGCTGGAGGCTGACCTTGTACAAGTTCAGGGTGAAGTTGATGACTCTGTCCAGGAAGCAAGAAATGCTGAGGAGAAGGCCAAGAAAGCTATCACTGATGTGAGTTTACATCTCTGCCTCTACTCTGTTCCTTGCAGACAAAACATTTTACCTCAATACAACAACAGTATAGAGGTCAAATAATTAATGATATTTCTCTCATTTAAGGCTGCCATGATGGCTGAGGAGTTGAAGAAGGAGCAGGACACTAGCGCTCATCTGGAGAGGATGAAGAAGAACCTGGAGGTCACAGTCAAGGACCTGCAGCACCGCCTGGATGAGGCTGAGAACCTGGCCATGAAGGGTGGCAAGAAGCAGCTCCAGAAACTGGAGTCCAGGGTAGGTATTGTAGGCCTATATGTTCATGTTCACAATTTGTTAATCTCAATATGTAAATCATAATTCTCATAATGTGGAATACATTGCAATTCTATTTTTGTAGATCCTACAACATTTTGATTCATTATTTATATTCACATAACAGGTGCGTGAGCTTGAAAGTGAAGTTGAGGCTGAGCAGAGACGTGGAGCTGATGCTGTTAAGGGAGTCCGCAAATATGAGAGGAGAGTGAAGGAGCTGACCTACCAGGTACTGTTCGCCCTCTTAAATAACTATCACTATTTATCCTTCATTCTACCTCTACACTCTATCACTAACAATCCTTTATTCTCTTCAGACTGAGGAGGACAAGAAGAATGTGACCAGACTTCAAGATCTGGTGGACAAGCTGCAGCTCAAAGTCAAGGCCTACAAGAGACAGGCTGAGGAGGCTGTATGTCAAATACAATGATGCAAAATAATATATTTCTTTGAGAATGAAAGTATAATAATATCATCATAATATCACTTACAACTAAGAAAATGTACCTCCAAATCCCTCACAGGAGGAACAGGCCAACACTCACCTGTCCAGGTATAGGAAGGTGCAGCATGAGCTTGAGGAAGCTCAGGAGCGTGCTGACATCGCTGAGTCACAGGTCAACAAGCTGAGAGCCAAGAGCCGTGAGGCTGGAAAGGTATGTTTGATATGTTGCTTGCATGCACATAATATCATTTTGCTCACATTAGATATTATGAGAGTGATTTCATTACAGTATAGAGTATGTATTATATACATGATTACTTTACTGTATATAGCAACCACATTTAAGTTCTAACATAAGTGATTAGAAAAAGATGATCTCTTCTGTGAATTGGAGATTTTATCTATTCAATATTTTCATTTCCTTCTCTTTTCAGTCTGATGCTGCTGAATAAAAAACACTGAGGCCAGATGTTGTCGTCTATCAGCTAAGTTCATAAAATATGAACCAATGGCTAAATGCTCAGTACCAGTCCAATAAAGACATCTGTTGTATTCATTATCCTGAATCCTGTCATTTGTTCTTTGATGACTCTATGATTTGGGTGCCCAGAAAAACAGCTCCACTGTAGTTTCAACCTATCACTTTACCATATTCAGGTGAAAAAATGATGACATTCTTGAGACAATGCATCAACCTCTCTCTGTTATTAAAACTGAAATTGGTCACAATGAAGCCATTAGGAATGAGTTAGATTAAATTAGATTAGATTAGATTCAATTAGATTACACTGTTTGATTCATGTTGTAAAATGATCCCAAACTGAGCTTCACTTCAGTTTGCCTCAGCTGTTTCTTGGTAGAAGTCCAGAAATATTGTACATACTAACACAGCCTACATAACGTCATTAGACCTCACTCATTATCTTAAATCTCACTGTTCACTTCATTTATATTTACACCCTATAAAATGAATACAAATGTTATTTTAGAAATGGTCATTAACCATTTAACTGTTTTGAATATCAGGTTAATTTAAAATGCCTGGTTAACTGGCTAACCGGATATGTGCACACATCACTAGTTTCAAGGTGGCTGTAAATGCTGTGAAGCATTAAAAGTGCAGCATCAGGGATCTTGAAAGATAGATACCTGTCTACTCACGTGACCAAGGACAGCCCTTTCAAACCATTTCATTATGTGTGATGATTTTTTATCTTGACAAAAGGGCAAAGGGTGTGTGGATAGACACCATCAGGCCCTGATGCCTTGTTTGCCTTAAGGCACCTGAACTGCTGTTCTAACGTGATCATTAATACAGTCCTCAGGACTACTCTACTCTACTCTACTGTGCAAGACATGAGAGGATGCTCTCATGAGAAGGAGAAGAATCAAATTCATCAAACCTTGCAAAGAACTGGTTTGCCTCATTTATATTTATCCTAGAACCAGGAAAACTGGAAACCAGGATTACTGGTCCCATAACCAGTAACAGATTTCATGCCATTCCAAAAGCCCTTTGTATTACTATTGGACATCATTCCTTCAGAATGCAGTGTTCTTCCTATTAATAACAGCTTTAACCTAACTTGTCACCCAAGCTTTATTACTAGTGGGACATGAAACCATTTGTTTAAAAAAAGAGCAGGGTGGCAGAGAGTAGTGTTTAAAGTGATTAGGCAGCACTCGTATTAGTTATTCTGTTATATATTCTGACAGTTTGTGCAAATGATTTAAGTTGCAAAGGTAACTATGGTTCTCTGGTTTCCTCAACAACTGCCAGTGATGTCTGCAAAGGGAATTGTGCTACCCACGCTTGATGAAGACTGAGAATTAATAATAAGACAGTCACACTGACAGGGTACCAGTAGCTCACGTGATAGAGCGCATACCACTTGTTAAGGCTGAGTCCTAACCACAGGATCCTGGGTTTGAATCCAAGCCTGGGCCCTTTGCCACATGTTGTCCCTTCTGCCTTTCCTGTCTCTCTCTATTATCACTATCAAATAAAGCAGAAATGCCAAAAAAAAAAAAAAAAATATCTTAAAAGAAAGTGAACCACTGGCTAAATGCTCAGTACCAGTTCAATAAAGCAGCAAAGACAACTATTGTTTTCACTATCCTGAATCCTGTCATTTGGTCTTTGATGACTCTATGATTTGGGTGCCCAGAAAAACAGCTCCACTGTAGCTTCAACCTATCACTTTACCATATTCAGGGGAGGGAACTTATGATGACATTCTTAAACAATTTATCAACAACTCGCTGTTATTAAAATTAAAATCAGTTACAATGAAGCCAAGGTAGAGCGCACTCAAATTAGTTATTCTGGTATTTATGTTGAAAGTTTACATGAACAATGTAAGTTACAAAGGTAACTATGTTTCTCTGACTTCCTGGGCAACTGCCAATGGTGTTTGCAAAATACCACCCATGCTTCTTGATGGTTGAAAATTAATAATAAGAAATTCACACTGACGTAACCATGTAGATCACATGAACCCCCCTTGGAACAAAAGTAAAAGTCTGCTCTTTGCTTGCTAGAATTTTCTCACTTAGAGAATCTGAGGGACCAAAGTCATTAGCAGTCATGCAGGAATTCACAGAAACATAGCTACCTTCCTAACTTAAGTCCTGTTTCATTCCTTCCTGACTACTAGTGCAGTTACTAAAGCAGATGATAATGCCTACAATGTCACAAAGAATAGTGGCCCACATATTGGTTTGATGCCTATGTCTAAAGCTAACATATCACCCAATGCAACACTGACTCTATGAAACCTGGAGAAATTCTCCATCATAGGCCTTTTCTATTGCTTTGACAATGCAATGTGAGAATCTCTGCTTTGTCAAATCTGCACCTGTGTTCTTCCAACTATGATAACCAAATAGTTGGTCTGATCACCCCAAATCTTGGGTAGCCAATCTGGACTTAATATGAACACCGGGGGATAATAGGCCTTCAAGACACATATGTTCACCACAGTGTCCCTGGTGTGAGCAGTTCGTGACGCCCCCAAGGCATCAGTCACAAGGCCCACACGTGCCAAGTCATGTCAGTTAACATCTGTCATGTGCCACACACATTGCTGTAATGATTCACAATCAACATCTGGCCCATCATTGCTCAGAGCCGGGCACCAGTGCAAGTGAAGAGATGGTGATGAAAAGACAATTTCCATCCACTGCAAACAAGAGGAAAAAAACAAAAAAAAAAAAAAACAAGAGGAAGCTTGAGCTTCACTCAAAAGTGGGTATGTCGTTTCAGTTAAAATGTGAAACTTTTGATTGATAACCTATTTTGTGACGCAGATTCATCTATTTTAGTTCTTTTTCATAATATTCGTTTCAATGTCTCACTATGGGAAGCAAGCCTCGCTGTGACCCTCAGAAGCACTTATCTCATTCCGCCAATCCTGACTGGCTGCTGAAAGTGTCCATCCGCATCAGGTGGACTAGTGCCACCTACCATAAAAGATGTGTGCGGACAGCATTACGTCATTCAAAAACCTCTTCTCACCCGAAGCTTATCTCACGTCTGGGGTTAGCTAGCTTAACTGTCCACAGACAGATCTTACCTAGCTTCTGTCGCCGGGCACTAGCTAACTTTAGATTCTGCCTCTACGGTCACACCAGATCAGACTTGGTGTTACCTCGCCCTCCACGGCTTGAATATGATTCTCGACTCCCCACCACAGCTGCTCGAGCACTCCAGCTAATCTCTTGGCTTCGGTTAGCATACCAGCTAGCCATCTCTGCTCCTGTCTGCACACCAGCTCGCAGGAATGGAAATTAAGAAAAATCCTCAGACCAGGGGTACCGGAGACGAACCCCGTCTCTGGCGCTGTGGAAACAAGATCTCGAGCAAGACACTCACCAGGTCTGTTTGAGCTGCTTGGGGCTGGAACATGCCCGGCAGGCTATTGATGTTCCCGGCTCATGTCCACACTGCGCAGCCTTGACCCGCTGAGACATCAGGGCATCCGCTTAGCAACATATCTGGACGACTGGCTCCTGTTGGCACACACGGAAAAGGAGTTCAGAGTGCACACGGGTGTTGACATACGTCACCTATCCGACTTAGGTTTTGTGATAAACGCGGAAAAGAGCATGGTTTCTCTGACAAAGAGCATAATCTTTCTGGGATTATCTCGGGGACTCGGTGTCATTCATGGCCCGCCTCACGGCGGAGAGAGTGCAGACTTTCAAGTCATGCCTTGCGCTTTTTCGTCTGCGCAAATCTGTTCGGTTCAGATTATGTCTTCAACTTCTCGGTCTGATGGCATCTGCCATCCTCATAGTCCATCTTGGTCGCCTCCACATGAGGGAATTCCAGCGGTGGGTGGCTTCCCTCAGGCTGGACCTTGTGCGTCATGGCGCATGGAGGGTTTTGGTCACACCGGAGTGCGTTATGGCGCTGTGTCACTTGAGAGCCCTGTCTTTCTTGACACGGGGAGTGCCCATGGGGCCTGTCTTGTCCAGGAAAGTGGTAACTGGGTAATTCTTCAATTTGGGTAACTTTTCAGTCCCTGGCCTAAAATTTCATGAAAAAAATTAAAATCATATTAGGTTTTGTCACATTTGCTAAGTAGCAATAAAATTAACCCTGAACTTTTTTTATTGTCTCTTTGTCATGTATTTTTATACTTTTTTAAATGTGTTTTATGTCAAATTTTCAGTGCTTTGGCCATGTCCCCAGCCCAGAGTGTGGTACTTCAACTATGTTATAAAGTGAAAAAAAGTTTAAAAATAACTAAATTTTTACATTATACTTCTTCAAAACAAGTTGAATAAATAAATTTCACATAGATTTTTCATTTTAATGTGCCATATGTGGGTTTTCTCAAACAAAATATGGCTGTCCCTAAGTACTGTGGTCATTACCATCACTTTGAACAAATCACAGAATAATAAAGTTTTTCCAAAATCAGTTCACTTCACTCATCTGCATATGTGAAGAGGCAGATGAGCACATGGCTGTCAAGAGGAAAGTTTGACATTTTGATCATCAGAAATGTAAGTAAATTCAAGATTTATATAGGGTGACAGTAGAGTATGTTTATTACACGTCATTACCAAATAAGCTTCAATGTTGTTATTTTAGTGTAGTTTTATGAAAATTTGCTCTGTTTGTGTGTAACTAGAGTGCATTTTATGCTAGCTGTTGGGTTAGCCTTGCCAAGTCATACAATGAGCTATTTTCTTACCAGGAAAGTAAGAAATGTCATTACCATCACACGTCATTACCACCACACAATAAGCTGTGATGGTAAAGACAAACTGTGGTGGTAATGACATTTTTTTTTTTTTCTTGCCTCATACTCAATGATTTTTCCTTATTTAATGGAGATAACTGAGTAAAGATAAAATTCACAGATATACAGTACAGGCCAAAAGTTTGGACACACCTCATTCAATGCGTTTTCTTTATTTTCATGACTATTTACATTGTAGATTCTCACTGAAGGAATCAAAACTATGAATGAACACGTGGAGTTATGTACTTAACAAAAAAAGGTGAAATAACTGAAAACATGTTTTATATTCTAGTTTCTTCAAAATAGCCACCCTTTGCTCTGATTACTGTTTTGCACACTCTTGGCATTCTCTCCATGAGCTTCAAGAGGTAGTCACCTGAAATGGTTCAATTTTGAATAAATCCCCAACAGTGTCACCAGCAAAACAGCCCCCACACCATCACACCTCCTCCTCCATGCTTCACAGTGGGAACCAGGCATGTGGAATCCATCCGTTCACCTTTTCTGCGTCTCACAAAGACACAGTGGATGGAACCAAAGATCTCAAATTTGGGCTCATCAGACCAAAGCACAGATTTCCACTGGTCTAATGTCCATTCCTTGTGTTTCTTGGCCCAAACAAATCTCTTCTGCTTGTTGCCTCTCCTTAGCAGTGGTTTCCTAGCAGCTATTTGACCATGAAGGCCTGATTGGCGCAGTCTCCTCTTAACAGTTGTTCTAGAGATGGGTCTGCTGCTAGAACCCTGTGTGGCATTTATCTGGTCTCTGATCTGAGCTGCTGTTAACTTGCAATTTCTGAGGCTGGTGACTCGGATGAACGTGTGTGTGGTGCTATGGGGTTGAACAGAAGCAGAGGTGACTCTTGGTCTTCCCTTCCTGGGTCGGTTCTCATGTGTGCCAGTTTCGTTGTAGTGCTTGATGGTTTTTGCGACTCCACTTGGGGACACATTTAAAGTTTTTGCAATTTTCCGGACTGACTGACCTTCATTTCTTAAAGTAATGATGGCCACTCGTTTTTCTTCAGTTAGCTGATTGGTTCTTGCCATAATATGAATTTTAACAGTTATCCAATAGGGCTGTTGGCTGTGTAGTAACCTGACTTCTGCACAACACAACTGATGGTCCCAACCCCATTGATAAAGCAAGAAATTCCACTAATTAACCCTGATAAGGCACACCTGTGAAGTGAAAACCATTTCAGGTGACTACCTCTTGAAGCTCATCGAGAGAATGCCAAGAGTGTGCAAAGCAGTAATCAGAGCAAAGGGTGGCTATTTTCAACAAACTAGAATATAATACATGTTTTCAGTTATTTCACCTTTTTTTGTTAAGTACATAACTCCACGTGTTCATTCATAGTTTTGATTCCTTCAGTGAGAATCTACAATGTAAATAGTCATGAAAATAAAGAAAACGCATTGAATGAGAAGGTGTGTCCAAACTTTTGGCCTGTACTGTATTATCAATGTCTAGTACACATTTTGACTATTTTGACGCTGGGGTTTTAGATGCGGTCAATTTGGGCCCTGGCTTCTATAAAACATATGTGTCTGTCTTTGTCTGTGTGTGTGTGTGTGTGTGTGTGTGTGTGTGTGATTTTCTGGAGGTTTAACCCCAAGGATAATATGTGTTAAAATTTTAAAATAACAGCTGTGTTAAATAACATTATTGAATAACATTTTTCTGCACCAATTCATAAATATTATGTCTGAATATTTTATAAAGGCCTCACGTGTCATTTAAAATAAATTCATACATTTTCTCTTAATAGGCTACAGTTAATTCAACATGGCACCAAAAACAACTGCGCAAAGGTCAAAAACATTAACGTTAACTGTTTTGTAACAAGGTAATAAACATTTTCTATTTCAAAAGGTGGATTTGATTCATTTTTACATTAGCTGTTTTTATCAAATGTCATTACCAAAACATTTTGTCATTACCGCAACACACAGTCATTACCACCACAGCGCATATTTTTTGAGAAAAACAAATTTATTAAATAATTTCTATATATTTATTTTGTATTTGTGAGAATTTAACATTTTTTCTTAACATTTTATCCAAAAAATATATAAATTATTAATGTACTGAAAGCATAAATTTAATTGTCAGAGTAGCATCTAACATAATATTGAAATATCAGAACAAACAACTCCTATAAATATGTTTAAAATGAAATAAAAATCATTCTCAGCACAGCTTAGTCAAAATTAATGTTTGAAATTACATGCAATGTTTTAAAAACACCATATTTTCATGTTGTTTTGAAAAATAATTCATTATTTGATGATGTGATGGTAATGACGTTTTGTCCTGACATCTTGGAAAAACCTATAAATATATGAATATATCTGAAATAAATGGTCACAACCATCCACAAGAATGAATTCCTGAGAAAATAAAAGCAATATTCAGATGGATAAAAATATGTTTCTACAAGTTGTATTTTCTTACAATTTAAGAAGTCAAAAGTTCCCTCAATTGAAGAATTACCCAACTACAGATGCGAGTCTGTCAGGCTGGGGCAGGATACACAAGGGCCAGGCTGTGAGAGGCCACTGGAGCATCGGTCTCCAGAGGTCCCACATAAATTTCCTGGAGCTCTCGGCGGTATTTCTCTCCCTGAAACATTTCCTTCCGTCACTGGCGGGTCGTCATGTTTTAGTGAGGACGGACAATACAACTACAGTGGCGTATATCAACTGTAAAGGGGGTCTGCGCTCCCATCAGTTACACACACTGGCACGCAGACTGATTCCCTGAGGCAGCAAGCATTTCCTCTCCTTGAGAGCGACGCACGTCCCGGGGGCCTTGAACACAAGTGCGGACCTGCTGTCCAGGGGCGGGCCGATTTTAGGGAGAATGGACTCTACACCCCGATGTCGTGAAACAGATTTGGACGCGCTACGGTCGGGCTGAGGTTGATCTGTTCGCATCAAGAGAAAACACGCAGTGCGTGATGTTTTTCTCCCTGAGCAGTCCGGATGCCCCCCTGGGCATAGACGCACTAGTGCACACCTGGCCGCACAAGCCGCTTTACCCGTTCCCTCCCCTGGCCTTGATACCCCCCACTCTCTCCAAAGTGAGAGAACAAGGCCATGCACTGATTCTGATAGATCCTCACTGGCCTGCCATGCACTGGTTAGCGGAGATTTATCAGATGCTACACGTTCAGCCTTGGCAACTCCCAGTGTTCAGGGACCTGCTTTCGCAGGGGGGAGGGATGCTGTTCCACCCACACCCAGAGCGCCTGGCACTGTGGGCTTGGCCCGTGAGTGGCTAGATCTGACTACTGTGGGACTCCCACAGGGGGTTATTTCCACTATTCAGAATGCTAGGGCCTCTTCCACTAGGTCTCTATATGACTGTAAGTGTAGAGTGTTTGAGGAATGGTGTCACAAGGAGGGACACAATCCTTATCAGTGTTCGGTGGGAGTGATACTGTCATTCTTGCAGGACCTGATCGACAAACGGAAAGTCTTTTCCACGGTCAAAGTGTATTTGGCAGCTATCGCTGCCTGCCATGTGGGATTTGGGAAGAAAACGGCGAGCCAGCACCCATTGGTGTGCCATTTTATGAAAGGAGCACGCAGGCTTCTGCCAGTCTCCAGACCACTGGTGCCTCCCTGGGATTTGGCTGTCATTCTGGATGGGCTGAAGGGCCCTCCTTTTGAACCATTGGAGGAGGCAGGCTTGAAACATCTGTCTTTGAAGACAGTGTTGTTACTTGCTCTGGCGCTCAGTTTGCCCCGGGTGATGTACGGATGACACTGAAGCCTAACCCGGCCTTTGTGCCCAAAGTGGTTGGTTCATGTTCTCCTATTGATCTTGTGGCATTCGCAGCCTCCCCTGGAGAGCAGCGGTCGCACACTATGTCCAGTTTGTGCTGTACGCATTTACATGGATAAGACTAGGAGCTTCAGGCTGAGTGAACGGTTGTTTGTTTCCTGGGATAATCCGCATAAAGGGAAACCTATCACAAAGCAACACCTCTCCCACTGGGTGGTGGAGGCTATTGCTTTGGAATACGTGTCAGGGTCTACAGCCTCCCACGGGTCTGCGGGCGCACTCGACTTGTGGCTTGGCCTCATCCTGGGCCTTATTCAGAGGAGTGACTGTTCAGGACATTTGTGCTGCAGCAAGCTGGTCCTCACCTCTCACTTTTGTCCGCATTTACATGTTGGACGTCTCAGTACTGTGCATGGCACGCGTGGTCTTGGAGTCCTAACTGGAACAAGAAGTCTCTCCCCTGTAGGTTGGTGGACGCTAGATAAGCTTGTCTGGCAATACGGGAACTGCCACATCCCATAGTGAGACATTGAAACGAATATTATGAAAAAAAAAACTTAAGGTTATGATCCATAACCCTGGTTCTTTGAGTAATATGAGTGAGATGTCTCACGGGACAACCCTTCTTGCTTGGGCGAGTGAGAAGAGGTTGCTTATCTTGAATGGCGTAATGCTGTCCGCATGCATCATTTATAGTAGGTGGCACTGATCCACCTGATGCAGACGGACACTTTCACCAGGCAATCAGGATTGTCGGAATGAGATAAGTGCTTCTGAGGGTCGCAGCGAGGCTTGCTTCCCATAGTGAGACATCTCACTCATATTACTCAAAGAACCGGGGTTATGGATCATAACCTTTAGATTTATTTATTCATTTCAGGTTAAAGTTACTTACTTACAAGAGTAAGTAAGTAACTTGATGCTTGATGCTATTTGCTCTTATTAATAAAGATTGTTACATTAAATGGTATTTTGTTATGCACTGATTTTGTACCTACTCTATAGTTGGCGTGAGGGAGTGTACACTGAGGGGGCCACATGGCAAAATTTGCTTAGGGCCCCAGTTTGGCCAGGGGCAGCTCTGCAGGAAGGATGCCTTGGCCAGAGAATCACTCCTTCAAGCGCATGCACAATGAACCACATTTGAAGTGAGCAAAGGGACAGTAATATACAGCTTTTGGGCTGTATATGAGCCCAAAAGCTCAAAGTCAAGGCCTAAAAGCCCAAAAGCTCAAAGTCAAGGCCTACAAGAAACAGGCTAAGGACACTTTATGTCAAGTCTATTGACTGACATAGTAGAAATAGTTGTATTAGCTGTGGCTTAAAGATTAGAGAAGCAGTCTTGTGTTCAGAAGGCTGCCACTTCAGTCCCTCTGGCTGGCAGAATAACTATTGTTTGGGGCAATAAATTAAGGGTGCTCTTATCTCTAATACCAGCGACTGAAGTGCCCATTAGAAAGGCATATCCTCTGCCTGCTCCAGTAGAGCTGCTCAATGGTTGAAAATGTCAGATGGTGGTCATACTGGGCAACTGAAGTACCTAAAGTAGGTTACTGTCTTCTCCTGTCTTGTGACAGTATTTCATAGACAACCTCAATGCTGAAATCTGAATAACATATGAATAACAGCTTAAGTAAAATTGTTGGGCTTTCCTTGAATAATTAGATTTCTCTTGCTTTGATTTCAGTCTGAGGGTGCTGGATAAGAGTCAGCATCTAGTGAAAATGTTTTGACAGAGTTAATAAAAATGACCTGTTTGTTGAATTCTATTAATTCAATAAACATTTTCTTCATTATACATACAAGGACTGTGTACTTCCTCTTTTAACCACCACTTTGGCCTTCAATTTTTTTTTTATTACAGCAGCTAGGTGGCGCTACATTAATCCACCGTAAGCTATAGAGTGGTGAAGTCCCGCCCCTTCCGGTGGACCCCCAGGGGACCTTTTGGAGCGAAAAAAATGAATGGTGTTCAATGGACAGAAAATAATTATTTTCAGATCCCCCGTCGTTATGCCTTGGATTACACAAATGTTGTTTATAGGCTTAAATGATAATTTTTCATGTCAAGAGTTTGACTGTTTATTGTGCCATTGTTCAGTTAAATGCTGTTGAGAAAACACAATTAGAAAGACTACATGCTGTGTCGCGTATGTGACGTCACGTCATCGCCCTTTCCCTCCCTTTCTTCTCCATCCAGATTCAAGTCAAGATGCCGGTGCATGCCCCGACTTGTAATGATTCTCCCCTCTTTCAATGCTTTTATCCTGCCCTTGGAAAAAGGCGGTGAAGTGGAGCAGAGAAATCGCCATGTCTGTTGCAGGCTTCCAGTGCAGGTGGTGACGTACATCATTCGCGTCGAGAGCAGCGAAGAGTTGTAGTTCACAAAGCGGGCTCACACAAAACCTAACATTATCAAAATTCTTTGCGTTAAATTGTAGTCTTCTTTGCGTGAAAAATTATCTTTAAATATCACAAACAACATATGTGAAATCCATGGCACAATTCAAATGGGACCAGAAAATAATATTTATCTACCCATTGAATCGCACTGATAATTTTTTGCTTTTGAGGACCCATGTACCGGAAGTGGAAGGGCGGGACTTCACCACTCTATACAAAGCACTAGGGATGAGCGAGTACACCACTATCTGTATCTCAGTGGTGTAGTCTAGTTTATTCTAGTGCGTATACGCGCGCGCGCGCACACACGTTTTTTTCTCCACTGACTAGCGTTGGACCATTTGATGTTGTTGACTCATGCCAATCTTCAAGCCATACACCTTTTTCCCACCATACAACTTCACCGCTTCACCTAGTAGTTAACATAGGATTCACGTCACGCCTGCCGGAAGTACTTATGGTCAAAAAGAGCCCGCTTCGTAACACAGAGGAGGCGACTTTATGAACAGGAAAGTGAACGTTATGTCAAAAAAAACCAAAAAAACAAAAAAACAAAAAAAACCCATACTGACGCGTATCTCTGCGCATTTTTAAGTGGTTATACGGAAATTCGGGACCTTTTCTAGTGGGTATACAGCGTATACCTGCGTATCACGTAGACTACACCACTGCTGTATCTGTATATGTTTAACCATCTACATTATCCGTATCCGTATCCGTACTTGGAGTGGGCGGGACCGAAACAGGAAGTTGGTGGGGTTTGACCGGAAATGGGTGGGGCTTAATCAGTATGTTATTTTAAGCCTGAAATTGATATGGGTTGATCAGAAGTTGCTATATTTTTTGTTAATTGGAAAACTATTAACAGGACAGCCTCAGAATTGAGCTTCAGATCAATGTTGATCACAATAGTAAATGAACTATTTACAGAACAATTTTTTTTATAAACACAGAACATGAATATATTTTTTTATTATTATACTTATTATTATACTATTGAACATGTTAAAAAAAGACAGGGATAAACAAACAGAAGTATGACATGTAAACAATATGAGCAAACAAAAGCTAAATTGACCGATCGTCAACCAAGATAATATAGTTCATGTTCAAAAGGGGTAGGAAGAAGCCAGAAGCTTTTCAAGTCCTATCCCTTCATACTGGCTGTGTGACTCAAAAACAACAAATCAGTGTTCTCTGCTCAAATTCAATCATCCTGAAAGAAAGGTTAAAAGAAAAAGAAGAAGAAAGAAAAAAGAAAGTTGAGAAAAATAAATAACTTTTGACATTAATGATAATATGTGACTGAAACAAACAAACAAGAAAACCAAGATTTCGGATAGTACTGGCTGTGGACAGGCACAGCAAAAGTAAAACAAAACAACACAAAATTCACTGTTACATTCTGTATTTAGTATTGAGTATTGAGTTTCTGAATGTTTTTTTTAGTTTGGTTAAGGTGTCACATGATTTCATCTCTATACTGCAGTTATTCCATAGACTTACACCTTTGGTTGAGATACAGTGGAGTTTTGCATTTGTTCTGACAGGTGGTTTTTTGAATATGAGGTTTCCTCTGGTATTATGTTTATTTTCTCTCAGTTGGAACAACTCTTGTATGCTGGCAGGTAGCTGTTGATTTATTGCTCTGTGCATGATTTGGAGAATTTTATAATCAATTAGATCATGTAATTTGAGTATTTGTAATTTGATGAATGGTGGGTTTGTGTGCTCTCTGTAATGGGTTTTATTGATGATACGAATGGCTCTTTTTTGCAGGATGAAGACAGGATGTGTTTGTTTTGTATGTGTTCCCCATACTTCCACACAGTAGGTAATGTATGGAAGTATGAGGGAACAGTACAGGGTATATAGTGAAGCTTGATTCAAAAAGTATTTGGCTTTGTTCATTATTGCAATTGATTTGGATATTTTGGCATTGATATAATTTATGTGTGGCTTCCAGCTTAGTTTATTGTCAATTTGTACTGCTAGAAATTTGATTGCTGTCACTCTTTCAATTTCTGTGTTATTTATCATGAGTTTCCTGTTGGATTTTGTAGATCGGTTCCCAAAGAGTATGAATTTTGTTTTATTTAAATTTAGTGTTAATTTATTTTGGTCAAATCAGGTCTTCATCCTGCTTAGCTCTCTACCTGCATTTTCTAAGAGTTGCTCCAAGTTGTCACCATGGCATAGGAGGTTTGTGTCATCAGCAAACAGTATTGTTTTGAGGGTTTTTGATGTTTCACAGATGTTATTTATGTATAATATGAACAGCAGTGGTCCTTGTACTGAGCCCTGAGGCACTCCACATGTAATTTTCTGTAATTGTGATTTAAAGTTTCCCATTTCTTCATATTGGTATCTATTGTGTAAGTAGCTGGTTATCCCTGTTAGTGCTGTCCCTCTGATGCCATATCTTTGCAGTTTTCTGAGTAATAGTTTGTGATCTACCGTATCAAATGCTTTTTTTAAGTCTAAGAATATCCCTATTGCGTACTTTTTGTTTGCTATTGCAGTTGTGATTTCTTCAACAAATTTTATGAGTGCAAATGATGTTGTCCTTTTAGTCCTGAAGCCATATTGTTGTTCATACAGTATATTATGCTTTGTGATGAAATGATCCAGTCTTGTATAGAATATTTTCTCAAGTATTTTGGAAAACTGTGGTAGTAGAGAAATGGGTCTGTAGTTTGACAGTACATGTTTGTTACCAGATTTAAAATATTCTTAAGTGCATCAATGAATACAACAC
Organism: Myripristis murdjan; assembly: GCF_902150065.1. Lineage (NCBI taxonomy): Eukaryota > Metazoa > Chordata > Actinopteri > Holocentriformes > Holocentridae > Myripristis > Myripristis murdjan. Next base: position 21,088,896 of record NC_043987.1, on the reverse strand, counting down.
ATGCAGTAGGCAATTATGAAGTACTAGAGAGAGAGAGAGAGAGAGAGAGAGAGTGTGTGTATATATATATATAAATATATATATAGCTTAATTTGTAATATTTATACTACATTTATTTTTTATGAACTACAGTGAGAAAGTGTCAGACTCTCAGTGCATGAAGCCAAAATAAAATAAGAATAACAAAGTACTTTGTGTGTTCAGCTAATGTATGTGTGTAAGTGGTGTGTGCATTAAGACTGACTCTGCACCGCGTCCGGTACCAGCAAAGTTTTCCAACTGACTTTATATCAAAAACCAGCCGGTAAGAGCGAGCAGATGGTAAAAAAACAAAAAACAAAAACGGTGTGTCGGCAGTGAGAGACGCAACGTAAGTCGCATTCAGCCCTAACCCCTAAGGGCCGGTTTATGCTTCTGCGTTCACAAAGCTTACGGGGGTTGTGCGGAGCTTACGGAGCTTGTGCAACCGCCGCAAAGCCTTGCCGTGCACCTCCAAAAAATTGTAACTACGCAGACCCCCATAACCCCCAATGCAGGCCCCCCACTGACAACAACAGCTATGATTGGTCCGCCGAACTACATCATTTCCGGCATTTCGCCCCTCCGGCGTCACGTCCAGTAGTTGTGCCGGCAGTGTCATTTTTTAAAGAACTGCTGTTGTGATCGCATCTTGACTCGTCAGTTAATTTCAAATTGTTTAGAAAGTTTGGATCATGCTGGATCTGGATCTACTGCTGCTCCTTTTAAAAATAGCGCTGCCGGCACCACAACAGGTAGAGGAGCGACCATACATCACAGGGTCTACATAGGTCTACAGAAAAAAAAAATCGCGCCCCATACCGTTTTGGCGGAGAATTGCTCAGCGTGTTTTGTAGAAGTATGTTGGACACACACGCCCTGCGTGGCAACTGCATGCGCGTTGCATCGAGTGTCCGCAGAAGCATAAACTGGCCTTAACCCTAACTCTGCTCAAAAGCACCGCGTCTGTTACCAATCAAGTTTAGCAGAAACTCGACTATCAGTGATTAAAGACCGAGGTAAGAGCGAGACGAGAAAAACCTGACCGCTACTGAAGAGAGACGCAACGTGAGCTGTCACACCTGAGAGAGTGACAGCCGAGGTTGTCCCTGTGTGTGTGTGTGTGTGTGTGTGAGCGGTGCACACGACGTAGGGGAGGGTCGCTGTGTGTGACTGGCCTATCACACAACGTGGACACAGTCAGCTACCCAATGAGGATTTTCATTCATCACGAGCATGGATATTGACTCATGTTACTCGGATAATACTAGTAGGCTACTCGGCAAAAGTGCTCCATCCGTACCGGATACTCGTTTCAGCCGAGTATCCGGCTCAACCCTACAAAGCACTCAACTTAGATGGCATTTGGCAAGAGATGAGGTTTATCTTGTTAGGTGCAGACGAGGTGGAGAGCCCATTCAGCTCAAAGTTCCGATTTTCTTCTTCTGGAATTCAAACTATTCTCTGTTAAAACCTATGAATGAGAAGGGTCAGTCAAATAAGTTGTGTGGATAGCACTTATACTTAGCACTTAACTAATGGTCTTGACCTCACTAGAATGACCATTTTTTGAACAAGTAGTTGCAATGTAGGTTTCACCCTAAAGGGACACCTTAACATTTCATAAGTACATCATTTTGAGACATTTCAGCACCAAATGAAAATCAGAGGCAAAACATAACCTTGAAAAATATAAATTTCTTCCAAAGATGTCAAACTTAAGTATACAGATCAATATTAAGCTTTGTGAATCTTTTTCATCAAACTGTGAGGTAACCCACTGTGTACAGGTTATGTTGCAGATTGACAATTTAACTCGCTTTCATTACTGATCAAAAGGAGTCAAAAAGATCATGTAATGGATAACTATAGGTAGTGGTGAAACGTAGCGGAGTAAAAGTACAAAACACCTAAAAATGGGATTATTAAGTGTAAGCAACATGGTATTGTACTTACACGTTTGCTATGAAAACAGTGTTCCTTTCCACCCCTTTGTTTGTGGACACTGATTTTTATCCTTAGTTCATTCTCAGAGTATTTTAGGCTTTTAAACATTATACCAAAACAGCACATTAGCACCAGACAAACAGTGGTGCACATGATATAATAAATGCATTCAAATAAAAAAAAAAAAAAAATGCTTTCAACATGACATATTGGCCTTAAAATTGCAGTTTGAATGGATACAAAGAATACACTGAGCAACAACTGTAAAAATAGGACCACATGTAGTGTCAAAAACAGCAGGTTTAATGGTAAGACATGACATTGGTCAGATAAAACATCACAGGGCTCATCTTTTGATTATCTTGGCAAGAGGTATCAGACAGAGGTCTAGACCATCCATTTGTGGTCAACCAATATGGGTTTTCAGTGGCCAAAGGCAGATATGTAACATCAGTATCATGTCTGGTTTTTCTGATTGTTTGTTTTGTTTTGTTCGCATCTGACAAAATAAAAACAATTTAATAATAATACTAAATGAGACACAAAATTGCTGAACTTAAATGAACATTTAAAACTAACATTAGTGTCTACATTGTGTTTGCTTCAGTAGATCTGCACTCCGTCTGCAATGCACTTATTTTAAATTAAAAAAAGCATAGCAACTAAATAAATGTCCACACGTAATCAAAAAAACTAAACTAAAACTCAACTAAACTAAACATTAAACTCCCCATGCACAGGGGGTGCTGGTCGGGTGCAGGAACATCTCAGTAGAAACAAAAATTAACCACAACAGACTGAAATTACTTAAAAGTTACTTTAATGTGATTCATTTTTGTCTTCACTGAACTAAAGGTTTAGTTGGTCAACCACTAAAATCCACTACCTTTAAAGGATTTTCAGCACCTGTGGGGTGCTTACTCAGAACTGGTATACCTGTTAAAATTCATAAATCAAAAATTATCTATCTATCTATCTATCTATCTATCTATAGATAGATAGATAGATAGATAGATAGATAAAATTTGCTTACAAATATAAGCAAATATTTAATTTCCACAAATTCCAGATATACTTCTATACAAAAGCCAGATACTTACTGTGTACATAATACTTTCTACCTAAAGGTTAGAATTATGAAGGCAAGAACTGATATGCACCAAAGTACAATCAACACTGTTCATGTAATTTCTGTCATAGAATTCTGAACAATTGTGCAAACCACTAAACTCTTAAAATGAATACTGACATCTTAGTGTTGTTTTCTTTAATTTAAAATTTATATTACTTAAGGATATTTTTCACTTAAGGTATGCTTTACTGCTTTAGCTATCAATACATTTCTTTTCAACCAAAGCATTTCTCAAACAAGCCATCAGCAAGCAGTCCCTGTCTGCAGAAGCATCATCATCATCACCTGGAAGGAAACATTCGACTGTTATTTAGAACAAACTCATGAGCAGAAAACAAAGATCTAACTTTTTTGACATGCAACCCATGTGCATAAAAACTTGAAATACATATTTTGAAAGAGCTGAAAGAGCAATGCATACTACATTCATTGTCTATACACTTCAAGGAACCCACCGCGGAAAGGAGGACGTGTAGTTGTGGCTGACAAAAGTTAGGCGTAACTGATGCACTCAGATGACCAGGCAAGTATTTAAGATCTTACACTGTTAGAAATAGAGGTACAGTAGGAGTCCATCTCTGTCTCCCAGGGTACAATCCTCAAAAATGACCCTCCTCGGGGCTAATTATTGGACCTGAAGATAATTATATGTACCTTTTTCAGAGCCAAAAAGGTACTTGTATGTTCCAAAGCAGTAAAAGGTACATAGATGTACTGTTTCCTCTGAATGTTGAGGTACAATATCAGGAGACAGTGTTTGTTAGGCCCAATACAATGAAATAATTAATAAATAAATGAAGGAATAAATACATATACCGTATAAATAAATACCTAAATGAATAAATTAGGTAAAATATTAATTTTAGGTAGATTTTAACTAACGGAATGTGGTTGAGTAGCTTTGAACTGAAATAAGTTTTGTAGATTTGTGGCTACGAAAAATAAGTAATGCCATTATCCAATCAATATTGTAGTTATAATACAGCAACAAGACTGGTCTCTATAAGGTACAAACCACAAGGGTAAAAAGTAAGTACCCAATGTCAAGGGTACAAAAGCTGTACCTTGGAGCATACTGCCCCAGTGACAAGCCGTTGTACCCCTTAAGGTACAATCATGTGCTTTATTTTCTGAGAGTGTACCACCATATATGTATTCAAGAAGCCACTGAGGTTAAATTATGCTGAACGTCACAAGCCCAGACCTGCAAATCCCTTTCCACTTTTAATCGGGCTATATCATCTTACCCCTTTGGAAAATGTGTGCAGTCATCAAATAAATCATCTAAGCCTCTTTATAAAATCTGATATGTATTTCACACCACACTGCATATCCATATATGTCCAACCTAATAATACTGAGGGGGATTTATTGTAACCTACACAAATAGTGAAAAAAATCGAGCATTCGTGGCTGCCAATAATAATTTATACTAATATTCTAAAAACATTTATACATATACTTACAAATTACACTTTATATTATGTAATTTATACTTTTGTCTGACATGACTTAGAATGACTGTATTTTGTCAACAGTGGTCAAACCAACTGTGTATCACAATCTTTGTCAGCTGAGCCTTTAATAGGAACAAATATGTTTCACTAAGACTGTTTTAATAGTGCACTCTTGTGCATTTTAGAATCAAAGATTTCAAGTTTGTGGGCAACAACAGGAGCCAAAGAACAGTTCAAACTTTGACTGTGTGTGAGTTACCTTGGACCTCATCCCAACTGGCTTGACAGCTGTTCCTTCAACTCATATACCATGGAGAATTACCCCATTAACTTTTATACAGGGATCGGATCTAACCTTTACTTTTATATGAAATTGGAGATGTGTGTTTGTCTTGCAACCAAATAGCAGTAATGCTTGAGTGCCTTGCAGGACAACGCTAGTACTTATTTTAAAATTCATATTAAAATGAGCTTTATCCATGGTAAATTGACCCACTCGACCTTTCTATGAACCAACACTTTTTCACTTTTTTTCTTTTTGCTAATTTATGTTTATTGGGGAGCCTTTTTGATATGCACCCCAGATATTATACCTTTTAATAAAAAAAAAAAAAAAAAAAAAAAACATAGAATAAGAAAAATCTCTGCTCTTCACCCCATTTGGCATTCCCGATCCCACACTTCCAACAGTGGTCTTTCAGGTCTCTCCAAATAGAGGTAATATCTGAATAAATTATCATTAATACTGTGTTATTTAAGGTTACATTTAATGGAGCGCTGCCCCTTTAAGACAGGACAACGTCATAAAAAATGTGTGTGATGCTTAAAAAAGGGAAAATGCTGAAATTACTTCACAGCGCATTTGCACAAGAAAGACGGACCTTCGTTTAATTTAAGGATGCAACAACGGCCAAGCGATACACCAACAAAAATAAACAAACAATGACCGCAGTGTGGCCTCACTGCATCCCACCATGCGAGGAGAAATTGGCTCAGCGCAAGATTAGGTTCAAACCATGACTGACCGCGAGTTAGAATCGCTGTTTCTCCTGTCTTTTATGCTGTTAAAACATAGAAACCGAATGAAATGAAGCAGAAATTCAATTTCTATGTGCTAAATTTACCGCAGCTCCTACCAGCGCGTCCAGCTGTTACCACGGCAACCCGTGGCTTGCCAGAGTCGCGCTCACGGCTCAAAATCGAGAAGTGTGTGAGGGCTATGTAGCGCGCCTGACAGGAATACCTTTGGGACAGAAAAAACGTGACTTGGCTTCAACAGTGTGAGAAATGGATTGTGTGTTGTAAGTGCGAGTGAGAAGGCTCATTTGCGTGAGCCTCCTGATGACATAGAAGCTTCAAACCGATTTAACCCCTGATAAATATAACATTTCCCCTCTTTGAACCGAGCTTATAGTTGTGTTAGGTGTGGAAAAAACATGAAAACATGTCTTTAGTCTTTGTCAATATGTTAAAAAATTGTCAACACAACAAGCATTGCCCAACAAACACACCCATATTATGAAAAAAATAAAATTAACTGCAAATAATAATAAAAACAACAACAATAATAACAATAACAATAACAATAATAATAATCAAACAAATAAAAACTAAACTGAAGCTCATTCTGGAAACAAACTGACACAACTAAATTCAAAACAAAAAATGATAACAAAATAAACATTAAAACTAATTAAAAATGCAAAACTACAACTGTGGTCTGAACATGAGGTAGACATTTTCCTCAGAGAGTATTTCATAGGTGTCTGGCAAATGTTTTACATGGGATCTCCAATATACCAACTCTTTCTGAGTGGAGACTATTTTCTGCACTGATGCCAGCATCATTTTTAACACTGTATGTTTTCAATTGTTTGAGTGCTCTTGAAATATGAATATTTCATACATATGGCAAGAACAGTGTTGGTTTAAAAAAAAAAAAAAAAAGGGCAGAGTTGCATCTATAAATCCTCTGTAAGATGGAAACATTTGTACTCTTTATTCTTAGATATAGTCAAGGGTAGCAGAATGTGTGAATGATGGCGATAATGCAGGGTCTCAAAGTTCAAGGCCTGCCATGATCCGCATACACATTTAAAGTTCTTATCTAACCAGTATCAAATCTTGGGAGGCTGTCAAAAACTTAGACCCGCACCATTGACGGGATACAAATATGCACCAAAGGTATGAAGGCCCGAGACATTCCCACAGATCTGTGTAATGGCTTTCATGTACTACACTATTTTACATGTGAAATCTGAGCTCTGAGCTGTGTGGTGGCCATAAAACTTTACAAGTTTCAAGTGAATGCTTCTCCAAAACTTAGTTCCATGTCCACCTATTTGTGGGATATCAAAATGAACAAAATCGAAAAGTAGTGTAAAATACTCAAATCTTCCCCAAATTAACTATCAACAATTTACTTTCTGGAAGAAATGGGGCATAAGACTATGATGTCATGGACTTTATTTCATGTGGCCAATAAAGGAGATATGTATAGAGATATGCATGTATAGATAGATAGATAGACAGATAGATATAGATATTTTATTGTTTCATTTTTTAAAATAAACTGGATAATTACCACTAATCACTTATTCTGTATTGTACAATAAATTACAGTTACTTGACTATATTAAATTACCTTGCAAAATGAAGAGGTCTCTGTCATACATTGTGACATACACATTAGTTGATATGAATCATTCATATGTAGATCACTGACAGTTGAGGGACTTAACAAGGTATTTATGACTTCCAAATAAATTCTTTGCCTCTCATCTTCCAAATGAAAGACCCATTCAGTCAACCTAAATTTAAATTGATTCTTATACTGTCCTCTTACGCTACATTGCAAACTATTTTGGTAATTCCCTCCAAATTGTAATGATCCAATGGCCGCATATCATTGTGATCCTCTGTCTTTTTACATATACATGAAAATATACTGATGTTAACATGATGCACTATGTATAGCATGACATTACGTGATATGCAAGAACGATAACATGATACTCTGCATGCAATAAGCAATAAAAATGTCAACATAACTTGACCAAACTGAGCAAGGGAGTCATAAGCGAGCAGTCCAACCCTCTATATAAAAGCCATCTCAGAACTCCTCCACCAACTGATAGGCTTCCAGCAAAGGTGAGTGCCTTAACATCTGAGTCTACGCCTCAAGCCATTGTGATATGTGATTACAGACATATTGCAGATTTACAGTTACCATAGAACAATTTCTATTTTAAAAATCAAAATATATATTCATTTTTAGACATGTATATAGTTTAGTTTTAGATTTTGAAAAAAAAAAAAAGTTTTAATATTGCAAAACCAATGGTAAACAAAATACAATGGGATTTGTGAATGATCTGTGACTATTAATTTATCTTCTTCTAGATTCTGAGGCCAAAAGAAGTAAATATTCATTATTTGCTGGAATTAATTAAGGTAACCGATACTCTTTCAGAAAAACAAGGAAATCATATTATTATTACTTGACCAACAAATTATTATTAAGCCATTTATTACTACTATATCAAAACTACACAATCTTTGTCATGTTTCAGTCTCCACTCAAGTGCCACCATGAGCACAGACGCGGAAATGGAGCAGTATGGTCCTGCGGCCATCTACCTCCGCAAACCAGAAAAGGAGAGGATTGAGGCTCAGAACACTCCATTTGATGCCAAAACTGCCTTCTTTGTCGCTGAACCTGAGGAGATGTACCTCAAGGGTAAACTTGTCAAAAGAGAGGGTGGCAAAGCCACTGTGGAGACTCTTACAGGAAAAGTATGTGCATAAAAACTCTTTGTTAATAATGTCATTTTTGTAAAACTTTACATTAAGTTTTTTCACTGTATTTGGTTTTCAGACCATCACTGTGAAAGAAGATGACATACATGCCATGAACCCTCCAAAGTTCGATAAGATTGAGGACATGGCCATGATGACCCACCTCAACGAGCCTGCCGTGCTGTATAACCTCAAAGAGCGTTTTGCATCATGGATGATCTATGTGAGTTTCCAAACTAATGTATTAATATGTGCCTTTACATATAATTTACAAGTTATACATCACAATATATACAGCATGTTTTATATAAATATAGGATATATTCTCTAACTGATTTCATTATACTGTCTGTGCTACTGCAGACATACTCTGGGTTGTTCTGCGTTGTTGTGAACCCCTACAAGTGGCTCCCCGTGTACGATGCTCAGGTTGTGGCAGCATACAGAGGCAAGAAGAGGATTGAAGCTCCACCCCACATCTTTTCCATCTCTGACAATGCCTATCAGTTCATGCTCACAGGTGAGATTAATGTCTCTGGGTTTCAAAATCTTGACATTACACCTAACAGTAGATGAGATTACACCTAAATGCAGCAGTTAAATGAAGAAATCATTTATTTTCATATTTTAGATCGTGAGAACCAGTCTATCCTTATCACGTGAGTATGATACAGGACCAGTGTATATACACTCTCTTGTAATAAAACAGAATAATCTAGAGAACAATTCTCTTATTTCCAGTGGAGAATCCGGTGCAGGGAAGACTGTCAACACCAAACGTGTCATCCAGTACTTTGCGACAATCGCAGTGTGTGGAGCTAAAAAAGCAGAGGCTGTACCTGGCAAAATGCAGGTAAACTTGTTTGTCTTTGCTGAGAATCTCTCTCAGAGAGTCTACTGTCCATGGATTAATAATACAGCCTACATAATATATTCCACTGTTTTCATGTAGGGTTCGCTGGAGGATCAAATCATTGCAGCCAACCCTCTACTGGAGGCTTATGGTAATGCCAAGACTGTGAGGAATGACAACTCATCTCGTTTTGTAAGTGACCAAATTATAAAGCTCCACACAACTTTTTTTCCTTTTGGTGTTGCTAAGAATCATGCTGATATTGTTCTAATGGATTCATAGGGTAAATTCATCAGAATCCACTTTGGATCTTCTGGCAAGCTGGCTTCAGCTGATATTGAAACATGTAAGTAATACTTACAGGTAGTGCAAGGAGCCACATGTGTTTACATAGCCACTTGGGAGAAGAAAAGAATCCTAAAAATGTAATATACAATCATAAAATCAGTGTCACATTGTTATGCATTCATAAAACCTATAATTTAATTTGAAATTCACAGATCTGCTGGAAAAGTCCAGAGTGACCTTCCAGCTGTCTGCTGAGAGGAGCTACCATATCTTCTATCAGCTAATGACTGGCCACAAACCTGAGCTTCTGGGTATGTTAGATAGCCTATATTTATAACTGAGAGAATTTCATGGTAGAACAGTGTTGACCATGATTTGGCAATGGTAAAGGTTTAAACCTGTAAAATGCAACAGCTTTATGGTAATATGAAAGAGAACACTGATCTTTGATTTTGCATTGACTGTAATTGGTCACTAACTCATTGTGCCACCATTCAGCCCACCTTAAATATATACATGTTTGGAATTTGGGGTTATTTTCCAAGTAGCAAATCTGAGGTTAACTTTGAATTGTCTCTGTATGAGATATATTATGAGATATATCACTGCTACATATACAAAATCAAAAGAAAATATCCCTTGTTATACATGCCTTAGAAAAAAAAAACACTATGGGTCTGTCTCAATCGAAGGGCTAGATGACTTCTAGGTCGCAGCCCATGGTGCCCACGTAGGAGGCGTCCGACGTAGGTGCCGATATCAGGTATCCCGGAACTAAAAGTTTAGTGAATTGGGACGGTGTAGCCTGCGGAGGATTCCTACGTCATTATTATCGAGGCTCCCCAAAGCGCATTCGAGTGATGCAGCGTAAAATGCCGAAGTATGCGCTGATGGTTGCTATGGAAACATCATGCAAAATGCCTATCTAACTCATCTAACTAAACTTGCATTTCCAGGCGTTGTTGGGATACAGTTAACAGCTAAACCGAATCTATGGTGGTAATTATAGGCATGAAAATTTATAAAAACGTCATGATATAAACATTAAGACGGTCTAAAACATGCTTAATAATTCTAGCAACGGTGGCTGATCCAGAAATTCAACCGGACCGAAAGGTACCCTGGGAAGTAGGCTGTAATGTTGGCCACGAAGCATCGTGGAGGTGTATCCTGCAAATTAGTCAGAAATAGGCTGCATCTGTGGGCTGCATTTGCAGGACCCTGCGTGGTAAAATTGAATTGGGACAGCACTTGTCGCGCCGCCGTGACGTAAGCAGCCTACAAATACGACCTAGGTAGCGTACAGCCTTTGAATTGGGACACAGCCTCTGTATACAATTTGATAATAGTCAGTCAGTCTGTTTGATAAATATCTGTTGTTTTTTTGCTAGTTGACCAAAAAATATCTGTTGAAAGCGCATGTTTACTGACTTTAAGCATAAATGCACAATCTATCAGGACATCTGTGACAGGTCATGTCGCCTAACAAGTTTATGAGTTAATGTTGACAGGGAAATATACTGTGATTCAAACAAATATTGCCTCTGAGTGACGGACCAATATATTGACAGCTGATATAAGTATCAGCTGATATTAGCTTTAAATAGCAATATCGGTATCAACACAATACTGTTTTCACTGCCAATATTTGGATGACTGTGAAAATGTCACGTTACCCTATTTAATAGGGCTATGCCACTTAATACAACAGTAAGGAATATGTATTTTCTCTAATATCTTCCAGAGGCTCTTCTAATCACCACCAACCCCTATGACTATCCAATGATCAGTCAGGGGGAAATAACTGTCAAGAGCATCAATGATGTGGAAGAGTTCATTGCAACAGATGTAAGTGACATTTCATTTACACTGATTCACATTACACAAATCTTTGTCAAAAATGTTCCTGATTAAAATTTCATATAATGTGTATTCCAGACTGCTATCGACATCTTGGGTTTCAATGGTGAGGAGAAGATGGGTATCTACAAGCTGACTGGTGCTGTGATGCATCATGGTAACATGAAGTTCAAGCAGAAGCAGCGTGAGGAGCAGGCTGAGCCAGATGGAACTGAGGGTGATTCTAATAGTATTGTTTTGTATGGCATATATCAAACCTGTGCTGTGTATAGTGTGCTAAACTGATTTCTTTCCAACAGAGGCTGATAAAATCGCCTACCTTTTGGGTCTGAACTCAGCTGATATGCTGAAAGCTCTGTGCTACCCCAGAGTCAAGGTCGGAAATGAGATGGTGACCAAAGGTCAGACCGTGCCACAGGTAAAGGAGCTGATATACACTGATAAATAAATAAACAATGCATAAACTACATAATAGCTTAAAAAGAGGTTTTGAGTCCTATGTTTTTGATTCTAGGTCAACAATGCTGTCATGGCTCTATGTAAATCTGTCTATGAGAAAATGTTCTTGTGGATGGTCATTCGTATCAACGAGATGTTGGACACAAAGCAGCCAAGACAGTTCTTCATTGGTGTGTTGGATATTGCTGGATTTGAGATCTTCGATGTGAGTTAATTACAGTAATAACACTTGAGCACTAGCAAAATGTTGAAAATTCTTGTTATCGACTTCACTGATTTCAAATGTAATATTTTTACAGTTCAACAGCTTGGAGCAACTCTGCATCAACTTCACCAATGAGAAACTGCAACAGTTCTTCAATCACCACATGTTTGTCCTGGAACAAGAGGAATACAAGAAAGAGGGCATTGAATGGGAGTTCATTGACTTTGGTATGGACTTAGCTGCCTGCATTGAGCTTATTGAGAAGGTAAGCAAAGTCTCTCCAGCACAACTGATTTCTGAATTTGTACATTTGTACAACATTTTAATTCTTAATTCTCTTCCATTTGAACTAAATCTCCATCAGCCAATGGGCATCTTCTCCATCCTTGAAGAGGAGTGCATGTTCCCCAAGGCCTCAGACACAACTTTCAAGAACAAGCTGCATGATCAGCATCTTGGCAAGACCAAGGCCTTTGAGAAGCCTAAGCCCGCCAAGGGCAAGGCCGAGGCTCATTTCTCCCTGGTTCACTACGCCGGTACAGTGGACTACAACATCACCGGCTGGCTGGACAAGAACAAGGACCCCCTGAACGATTCTGTTGTTCAGCTCTACCAGAAGTCTTCAAACAAACTCCTTGCTTTCCTATATGCATCCCATGCTTCAACTGAGGGTAAGAGGTTAATCTGTTCATTCACAATTCAAAATTGCAGGTTCAACTTGGATATCAGTGTGAACAGTAGATATAGATGTATTCATTTATTAACAATGTAAAAAAAACAACAACTGGAAAACAGAGGCTTCTGGAGGTGGCGGCAAGAAGGCCGGTGGAAAGAAGAAGGGCGGTTCCTTCCAGACTGTATCTGCTCTTTTCAGGGTATGTTAAAAATCCACATTGTTTAAGAACAAGGATAAAGGCCTGTCTCAACATGATCTCTAGTCTTGAAACAAAATTTGTTTTAATGAAAAATTTTCATCTTCCAGGAGAACTTGGGCAAATTGATGACCAACTTGAGGAGCACTCATCCTCACTTTGTGCGCTGCCTGATTCCAAATGAATCAAAGACCCCAGGTAAAAACAGCTACTCATTAATACAAAATATAAATGTACATATGAATGTTACTGAATACTTTTTATACAATGTTTAGGTCTCATGGAGAACTTCCTGGTCATCCACCAGCTGAGGTGTAATGGTGTGCTGGAGGGTATCAGAATCTGCAGAAAGGGCTTCCCCAGCAGAATCCTCTATGGTGACTTCAAGCAGAGGTGACCTATCCATGTTTCACTGCCCAAAGCCTGTGCTGAGTAACATGAGACATGTAAGCCATATAATGTCATTGTGCTGTAAATAAAAGCTTTGCTTCCAATGGATCATTTTTTCTCCCACAGATACAAAGTATTGAATGCCAGTGTCATCCCCGAGGGACAGTTCATTGACAACAAGAAAGCTTCAGAGAAACTCTTGGGCTCCATTGATGTGGACCATACTCAGTACAAGTTTGGACACACCAAGGTTCATTTTTGTAATAGCTTTTACTTGCATCTTCTGCTATATTAGTGCATACTGATGACCAGTTTCTTTCACTTAATCAATACAGGTGTTCTTCAAAGCTGGTCTGCTGGGTACCCTGGAAGAGATGAGAGATGAGAAACTGGCTGAGCTGGTGACCATGACTCAGGCTCTCTGCAGAGGATACGTCATGAGGAAGGAGTTTGTTAAGATGATGGAAAGGAGGTAGGATCACGAATACAATGCATTAGATTGTACTCCAAATAAATACTAACTTATAAAAACTTTCAAAGTGTTCAAGTATGGTAAGTTACTACGTTTGTGGTAATTCAAATATTCCCAATTTATAGATAGCAAGTGTTAGTGCTGTCACCATCTAAAATCATTATGAACAATTATATTACACTTCAGTGTGTCTATAAATTCATAATCACTTTCCTCTTCCCCCTCAAACAATTTTATACTATCCAGTGATAATTTTCCTATTCTTTCGCAAGTATCTGGAATGTGACTATGAGGACAGTACCTGTAACAGATTACAGATACACTGTAGATGTGAGCGGATGTATGCTTCCCACTAACAAACCAAATATTATTTAATTGAGTCACAAAATCTCTAAATTAACAAAATCTAAATTCTCTGACATGCAAAATTGTGGTAGTGTCATTATAGCTAATACAATAGACTAAGAGTCCACTGATCCAGGAGTCTTGACTTTTTGGGTACCTACATAAAATTCCATAGACAGTAGAATGTAAGTGTCATGTAAGTGTGTCTCCATTCTCCTTTCAGAGAATCTATCTACACCATCCAGTACAATATTCGCTCATTCATGAATGTGAAAAACTGGCCATGGATGAATCTGTACTTCAAGATCAAGCCACTTCTCAAGAGTGCTGAGACTGAGAAGGAATTGGCTCAGATGAAGGAGAACTACGACAAGATGAAGACGGATCTGGCTAATGCACAGGCCAAGAAGAAGGAACTGGAGGAAAAGATGGTTTCTCTGCTGCAAGAAAAGAATGACCTGCAACTTCAAGTGGCTTCTGTCAGTGAAATATAAGACCAGATATGCTGTTTTCTTTTATTATTGTTGTATCAATGGCAATTTGTAGTGCACTATTTCCATTTTTTTCTATATTTTTCATGAAAATTGCTAATAAATACCACATATGATCAAATAGGAATCTGAGAATCTCTCCGATGCTGAGGAAAGGTGTGAAGGGCTTATTAAGAGCAAGATTCAGCTTGAGGCCAAACTCAAAGAGACAACTGAACGACTGGAAGATGAGGAAGAAATCAATGCTGAGCTGACTGCCAAGAAGAGGAAACTGGAGGATGAATGTTCTGAGCTAAAGAAAGACATTGATGACTTGGAGCTCACCTTGGCCAAAGTGGAGAAGGAGAAACATGCCACTGAAAACAAGGTTTCTTTCATTTAAAATATCTTTTATGCATATCCATATATATATATATATATATATATATATATATATATATGGGACTGGACCATTATGCAAAGTTTGGTGAGTTTTCATTCATGGGAAGTATGATTTCCTTGGAAGAAGAAAGAAGGAGAAGAAGAAAGAAATATATATATATATATATATATATATATATAGATAGATAGATAGATAGATAGATAGATATAATAGAATAATTTCTATTCATGTTTTCATTCATAGCAAATTGAAATTATTGTTTAAAAATCACAAGTTTTCCATGCCACTATTAGGTGAAAAATCTGACAGAGGAGATGGCATCGCAAGATGAGTCTATTGCCAAGTTAACCAAGGAGAAGAAGGCCCTCCAAGAGGCCCACCAGCAAACACTGGATGATCTCCAGGCGGAGGAAGACAAAGTCAACACTCTGACCAAGTCCAAGACCAAGTTGGAACAGCAAGTGGACGATGTGAGAAAACTGTTATTTCCAACCCTTGTTTTTAAGATACCTGTGTCTTATTACAGACTATACACTAAATAACCTCTGTTAAAAACTGTAACAGCTTGAGGGTTCACTGGAGCAAGAGAAGAAGCTCCGCATGGACCTTGAGAGAGCCAAGAGGAAGCTTGAGGGAGATTTGAAACTGGCCCAGGAATCCATAATGGATCTGGAGAATGACAAACAGCAATCTGAAGAGAAACTAAAGAAGTAAGTAAGAAATTATAGCTGCTGTGCAGCGATGGGTCGGGTCTGGGCATTTTTAGGTAATTCTAAGCAACAAGCAGAAGAATATAAACTTAAATACAAACTGAACTGAAAGACACACATGGTAAAAAAGGGGCAGGACACAGGCCTGGAGGGGACAGATGATTTGCCAAAACACAACAAAGACATGCAACACGGGGGCGGGGCTGAGACAATGCAGGGCAGGTGTGAGGACGAACAAGCTGACAAGACTATGGAGGAACAATAGGGACAAAATGAACACAGCAGACTAATTTACAATAAACATTATAGCTGCTGCACAGCAATGATCAGGGCCAGGCAATTTTAGGCAATTCTGAGCAACAAGTAGAGAATAGGAAGATGAAAAGAAAGGTGCCATTCTTATGTGCATTTTGCATTAGCTGAGGCTTGAACTCACAGTTTCTGGCATGAAGGACAAGGCTTTATCTCACGGAGCTAATTGGCAAATGTCAATTCATATGAGGCTTCACACATTGACTAAGCCAGTCACATGATAGCAGCCGCCTATGATGATCAGGCATGGGACTAGACCTTTGTGCAAAGTTTGGTGAGTTTTCGCACATGGGAATGTTGCACAAGCTGAGGCTTGAACTCACAATCTTTGATGCCGCGGACTGGCTTCTATCTCACTGAGCTAAAATTTTACATGTAGCTTCACAAATGGACAAAGCCAATCACTGACATGCAGGACAGCAGCCATCCATGCATGGACAGATTTTAAACAGCTGCTGTCAAAAATTCAGTTGTTAGGACAAAAATCTAAAAATACACATATTGCATCTAGACAGCATGGAGATGTTGATCATTTGTTTTTAACAATAACTGATTTGCTCCATAAATGAAAAACTGATGTTTAAAAATGCCATTCTTGCATTGACTCCAATTGTTCATGAGAGCAAAATTCAAAATGCTGTCAAAAATTGAGTTTTTGAGATACAATTCTGAAATTTACCACACATCATCTACCCTGACTCCAAAATTTTGTCCATTTTTTTTCATGAACATTGAAGATTTATTTAGCAAGAATTTGCAGGTATGTTTATAGTAGCATTTCCAGTCAAACATTTTGATGCACTGTAGGCTCAATTTTTGATAAATCAAAAATCTGAAAAACAATGTTTGTGTAGGACTGTCTAAAGATGCTCTGTAGCAAGTTTGGTGTCAATTGAGCAAAAATTGTGGGAGGAGATAGGTTTAAGACGTTTTACAGTTTTTGAAAAAAACAGTGATGAACTTCATAATTTTTAATAAGTTTAAATGAACAAAAGTTTCTTCAGTTTTGGGGCTACAGTTTGATGAAAGTTGCAAAGCTGTAGCATGTATGGTTGATTTGTTATGAATTTTCAAAGTTTTGAACTTTAGAGGCTTGCTGTAGCGCCACCATCAGGACTATTGGCTTGAGTTTGCAGCTGAGGTAATCTGGCATGGGACTGGACCTTTATGCAAAGTTTGGTGAGTTTTCATTCATGGGAAGTATGATTTCCTTGGAAGAAGAAAGAAGGAGAAGCAGAAAGAAAGAAAGAAAGAAGACCTGGAAATATAATAGTGTCCTGGCAGCTTAGGCTGCCCGGATCCTAATAATTAATAAATGCTTGTTCTCTCTCATAGTGATACCATAATAAGATGTAGGCCTATCAGTTTCTTTAATAATGAGGTTTGTAGAAACTGGAAATGATATGAAAATGCAATGCATGGTGTTGCATGCATTTCCAAACCCTTTTTCCTAAAACCTGCTTACCCATCATCCAGCCAAACCCCGTTCCTCTCAACCATCCCCTCGCCTTGAGCCATATCCCTCATCTAGGATCTCCAGTAAAGATTTATGAGATCAGAGATGAGCTACATGTAATAACAAGTATGAACAACATTTGCAAATATAAATGGTCATCTTTATAACATGTCTATGATTTTTCAATACATTTCAGTAAGATTCAACAGTAGCTATCCTTGCATAAGAGAGTTCTCAGTCTTACTCCCATACCTGTTACATGGGGAAATTCTGAGCAGAGTAGAGTTGAAATATTAAAACTAAACATTGACCTTCTGGGCTCTAGTTTCCCGGCGCAGCGCAGGGTGGCGCAGTGAGGCACACCCCGCGCAGAGCTAGTTTCGACCAGCGCAACGCGAGAGGCGAACGGTTTCCAAGTTTCACATTCCGATGTGCGCCGAGATGGGAGTGGTGGCGCAGCAGGGGGAGGTGTCGACAGATTCAGCTTGGTGCAGTGACAGTTTCGTGCCAAAAGGCTTCGCCGAGGTGTGCCAAAAGCTCGCCTCCTGAAACCACGTCTACTTTCGGCGCAAGGCGCAGCGGTGCCGGCGCAGTGGAAGTTTGGCTGGCAGGCGCCAGTGCGCACACGTCACCACAGCCTCACAGATTGTCAGACACATTAACAATGCAATAAATAACCACAAAAACCACTATTCAATGCTACTATCTCAATCAGCACATAAATGTATCTCCATATCGACTGTCCCGTCACAACTGATGTCAGATCAAAGGAGATTGGCACCGTTTGGCAGCGTAATGGAAACCCAACCTGATCACCTGTCAGTCAAACAATGTATCCAGTACGGTGATGTCTTTTTTCCAGTCATGGTGTCTGGCGCTGCTCATGTTAACAACACAGTTCTTCTTCCATATATATAAATATTCCACTCTGGGTTTTCGTTATCCGGTAATCACCGGACTATGACTGGTAAAATCTGCCAAAGTCCGGTAATTTTTAAATGTGAAAATATTCACAATTTGAATTTTATTAAACAGTCAATTTCCACGTAATTTTATTTATAATTTAAAAAAAAAAAATAGACTGCGTGATCCCTGTCTCCGGTGTACCAGAGGAAGAGAGAGAGGGGTTTTTTTTTTCTGCAGAACCGGATCAAAACAGCGCAGCGAAGTCGCCTAGGGGAGAACAAGGTCACAAGACTGATGCGCATTGCAAGTTGCGGAGAGACACTTGAGACTTTCAATTTTAATTCAGCTGCTGAATTAAGTTTTTATTGCATCTATTTGATTTCAAGTTGGCAGCACGCCGCGTTATTAAAATGATATGAGCCTGTTTTTTTGCTTGCAAATTGTAGTTGCAATTATTTGCAATTGTATGCAATGTTCATGTTAAAAGAGCACAGGCTTGTGCAATATTTATTTATTTATTTTAGAAGTTACGCACGTGAGTCAATTGACGGCACTAATTTAATTTGATACAGCCTGCTTTTCAATAAAAAGATTACGCTATAAATTGACATGCCTTGATATCATTCTTATATAGCCTGCATATAATTTTAAGCTCAGTAAATTCAGATAATATTTGACCGGAATTTCAAACATTTGTCCGGTAAATTGAAAACCTGCCGGTCACGTTGTCCGGTGCCAATTTTTTCTAACGGAAACCCTGATTCCACACATATCGAAAATGTAAAATGCATCGTTTTTTTGCCAGACACTGGGCGTTTAGAACAGCAAATGTAAAAGCTTTCATGAACCGGATTTTGTTTTAATCTCTAGTGTGTTATTGCATCAGTAAGTGATGGAGTCAAAAGTTGCAAAACAAACATGTAGGCTATTTATATGAATATAGCGAGGATTATTCTTTGAGGTAAAAACATTCATTAAAAATGGGGGCTTCACAGTAAAATTTATATTTGCTCTTAAAAATCAATAACTTTAACAGACGGTGACAGAGCTGGAAAAAGAGAGATGCGAGGCAGGTAGGTATGGAAAGACAGGGGACTCAGGAAGATGAATTTAAGGATAGATGCATGGATGGATGGATAGATGGACAGATGGATGGCAGGTAGCTCCAGCAACATTGCAGCAGCCAAGACTGGCCTCACTGTTCTGAGTGCGTGATGCGGCTGCTCTCTTCGTCCATGTCAAATGTGTAGTCTTCCAATACGCCTTCGCGCAGCGCATTTTAAAGGCAAGGACAGGGGCTCATTTGATTGGTTTAAAGTGAATCGGCTGTGTCAAACCCACTCCACGCCTTCTCTCCTCCCTTGCGCCGGTAGGAGGAACGGCGCAGTAGTTGCACCAAGGCGCACGGCGTGCCAAACTTGCAAAATCCACTTGGCCACACCCAGTTGCTGCGCTGCGCCCGCACCTCACCAGGTCTGCGAAACTAGAGCCCTCTGTGTCTAAATTACAGCTCAATGGGTAAATAGTGGAGGAAAGAAGTGGAATTCCACAATACAACTGAATAATTGATGGATGTACTGAAATTTTGAGGTACAAGCATTGAGAGTAGGGTTTCTCAACTGAGCACCTTTTTAGTAGGATGTCGAATGCCATGGGTGGAAGCCAGAGTCCTGCACCAGTCCAGTTTTACACATTTGTGTCCAACCCAAACCCACAAAGCTCAGTACTGATGACGATTAGTGTATGGATTTGATCACTTTTGGTATCTGTCAGGCCAGTAAATTCCCATTGTTATTTTGTTTGTTTGTTTGTTTGTTTGTTACTTTTTTTCTCAATAAATTTCTAACATACAATAGCATCTGGGATTACCAAAGTTGAGAATGGTCTCGATAAGAATGACCAGAAATAAAATAAAAATTTGGAAGCAAAAGGCATGCTTCAGGTGTGGGACATGGTAAAATAAAATGTGCTTATTTATTTATTATGTGTTGTTCACATTAAGGAAAGACTTTGAAACTAGCCAGCTCCTGAGTAAGATTGAGGATGAACAGTCCCTTGGTGCTCAACTTCAGAAGAAAATCAAGGAACTCCAGGTAAAGTACAAGAACAGTAGAACAAATTTTGTAAATGAAATCATGAAGGTTTGTTCAACTCAGACTTGGTGACATTACTATCACAAAAATTGTAGGCTCGTATTGAGGAGCTGGAAGAGGAGATTGAGTCTGAACGGGCTGCCAGAGCCAAGGTAGAGAAACAGAGGGCTGATCTCTCCAGGGAGCTTGAGGAGATCAGCGAGAGACTTGAGGAGGCTGGTGGAGCAACAGCTGCTCAGATTGAGATGAACAAAAAGCGTGAAGCTGAGTTCCAGAAGCTGCGTCGTGATCTTGAGGAGTCCACCCTGCAGCATGAAGCTACTGCAGCAGCTCTCCGCAAGAAGCAGGCTGACAGTGTTGCAGAGCTGGGAGAGCAGATTGACAACCTGCAGCGTGTCAAGCAGAAGCTGGAGAAGGAGAAGAGCGAGTTCAAGATGGAGATTGATGACCTCTCTAGCAACATGGAGGCTGTTGCCAAATCAAAGGTGGTATTTGTTTTACATATATACAATATCAGGAAATTACCAGAACAAAAAATGTCAGCAGTTACATTGTTTAATTACATAATTTTAAATGTACTAACTTTTATTGCTGATAGGGCAACTTAGAGAAAATGTGCAGAACTCTTGAGGACCAAATGAGTGAACTCAAGGCCAAAAATGATGAGAATGTTCGCCAGCTAAATGACATGAGTGCACACAAGGCACGACTTGCAACAGAGAACGGTGAGTGAACTGTTATGAAAACCAGTTAGTGGATGGCATTCAACAAGTTCATAAATAACAAATTTTCATGTTATCACTCAGGTGAATTTGCTCGCCAGCTGGAGGAGAAAGAAGCTCTTGTATCCCAGTTGACCAGGGGCAAGCAGGCTTTCACTCAGCAGATTGAGGAGCTCAAGAGGCACATTGAGGAGGAAGTGAAGGTAAGTTAAAATGTGTTAAATCTTCTAAATGTTTGCCTTTTTTTACAACTGATTTTTTTTTTTTTTTTTTTTATGAACCATTTAACGGTCATGTGGATCTGTAAAAGTGTTGCCTAAAACAGATCAAACTAAATATTTTCTTAGGCCAAGAATGCCCTGGCCCATGGTGTTCAGTCAGCCCGTCATGACTGCGACCTGCTCAGAGAGCAGTTTGAAGAGGAGCAGGAGGCCAAGGCTGAGCTGCAGCGTGGCATGTCCAAGGCCAACAGCGAGGTGGCTCAGTGGAGATCCAAATATGAAACTGATGCTATCCAGCGTACTGAGGAGCTGGAAGAAGCCAAGTAACCACAGAAGTTTTTTTTCTCTTTTGTTGAACAGACTCAGTCCATATATTGACAAAACCTAGAGCTTAATCAATCTGTTCATTTACAGGAAAAAGCTTGCCCAGCGCCTGCAGGACGCTGAAGAATCCATAGAGGCTGTGAACTCAAAGTGTGCCTCTTTGGAGAAGACCAAGCAGAGGCTGCAGGGTGAGGTAGAGGACCTTATGATTGATGTGGAGAGAGCTAATGCTCTGGCTGCTAACCTTGATAAGAAGCAGAGGAACTTTGACAAGGTAAAACACTGAATAAAAAGCTTAATTTAGGAAAAACAGAAATTAAGTTAATCATCAGAATTTAGCTTAGACTTTTATTTAACCGTGTATGACTAGGTTCTTGCAGAATGGAAACAGAAGTATGAGGAGAGCCAGGCAGAGCTAGAAGGAGCTCAGAAAGAGGCTCGTTCTCTGAGCACTGAAATGTTCAAGATGAAGAACTCTTACGAGGAGACACTGGATCATCTGGAGACCATGAAGAGAGAGAACAAGAACCTGCAGCGTATGTCAACCTCTGTTTACTGCTAAAAATAATCATCCACTATTATGGTTGAATTACAATGTGTATATTCTGTTTTTCTTCTGTAGAGGAGATCTCAGACCTGACTGAACAGCTTGGAGAGACTGGAAAGAGCATCCATGAGCTGGAGAAAGCTAAGAAGACAGTTGAGACTGAGAAGTCTGAAATTCAGACGGCACTGGAAGAGGCAGAGGTAAAATATTCTGGATAACATATGTCCAGTTGGATCAACTCAATATAATCCTGTATGAATATGAAATTCAACAACACATCTGTAATGTATTTAATCCTATTGGTCTTTGACAATCTTATCTTTTCATAAATAATTTGTCCTAAAGGGTACACTGGAGCATGAGGAGTCCAAGATTCTCCGTATTCAGCTTGAGCTCAACCAGGTCAAGAGTGAAGTTGACAGGAAGCTGGCAGAAAAGGATGAGGAGATGGAGCAGATCAAGAGGAACAGCCAGAGGGTGATTGAGTCCATGCAGAGCACTCTGGACGCTGAAGTCAGGAGCAGAAATGATGCCCTGAGAATCAAGAAGAAGATGGAGGGAGACCTGAATGAGATGGAGATTCAGCTGAGCCATGCCAACAGGCAGGCTGCTGAGGCCCAGAAGCAACTCAGGAATGTCCAGGGACAGCTCAAGGTAATGAACCTTCAAGCAGTAATACATATGGCTCCTAGGTGAGCTGAGGCATTTACCATACATTTCTTCTTTGTTTTCAGGATGCTCAACTGCACCTTGATGATGCTATCAGGGGACAGGAAGACATGAAGGAGCAGGTGGCCATGGTGGAGCGTAGAAATGGCCTGATGCAGGCTGAGATTGAGGAGCTGAGGGCTGCTCTGGAGCAAACAGAGAGAGGCCGCAAAGTGGCTGAGCAGGAGCTGGTTGATGCTAGTGAGCGTGTGGGACTGCTGCACTCTCAGGTTTGTGGTTAACAGTTAACAAGTATCACATCCCTTCAAAGATATAAAAGCCATGTCTTAAAAATACTGTCTTGTTTTTTTCATAACCAGAACACCAGTCTTCTGAACACCAAGAAGAAGCTGGAGGCGGACCTTGTACAAATTCAGGGTGAAGTGGATGATTGTGTCCAGGAAGCAAGAAATGCTGAGGAGAAGGCCAAGAAAGCTATCACTGATGTGAGTTTACATCTCTGTCACTGTTGTCTTCGCTGCAGAGAAAACATTTAACCGCAATACAACAACAATATACATGTCAAATAATTAATGATATTTCTCTCATTTCAGGCTGCCATGATGGCTGAGGAGCTGAAGAAGGAGCAGGACACCAGTGCTCATCTGGAGAGGATGAAGAAGAACCTGGAGGTCACAGTCAAGGACCTGCAGCACCGCCTGGATGAGGCTGAGAACCTGGCCATGAAGGGTGGCAAGAAGCAGCTCCAGAAACTGGAGTCCAGGGTAGGTATATAATTGCTCACAATTTGGCAGTTTTTCAGCCTAAAAATCACATTTTCTGTGATATGGAACACATTCTACTCATTTTTTGCATTGAAGCCTTACGATATTTTGATTCATTTATTATTCATATTATAGGTGCGTGAGCTTGAAAGTGAAGTTGAGGCTGAGCAGAGACGTGGAGCTGATGCTGTCAAAGGAGTCCGCAAATATGAGAGGAGAGTGAAGGAGCTGACCTACCAGGTACTGTTTGCCCTCTTAAATAACTATCACAGTTTATCCTTCATTCATTCTGTCTCTCATTCTCTCATATCCCTTATCACTAAAAATCTCTCATCTCTTCAGACTGAGGAGGACAAGAAGAATGTGGCTAGACTTCAAGATCTGGTGGACAAACTGCAGCTCAAAGTCAAGACCTACAAGAGACAGGCTGAGGAGGCTGTATGTCAAATACATTCTTTGATATAAGAAATTAATTTAGAGATTAATTCATTTTTATTATGTGTTGCCTTACACAAGAAATATAATTTAATACTTTACACAGGAGGAGCAAGCCAACACTCACCTGTCCAGGTTCAGGAAGGTGCAGCATGAGCTTGAGGAAGCTCAGGAGCGTGCTGACATCGCTGAGTCACAGGTCAACAAGCTGAGAGCCAAGAGCCGTGAAGCTGGAAAGGTATCTCTGGCAATGATAACATAAGAATTGTACACAATTACTTGAAGTGATAGTAATATTAACAATTCTCCAAGGCACAGTACAACAAAGAGAGACCAAATAGAAAGAGAAACATATTATTTACTGGACAGATGGAAGCAAAAAAAAAAAAAAATCCCAGTAGATAAAAGTGTGGTCAAAATACAAGTAAACTGTATCAAGACCTAGTGTATCATGAAAATGAAATGAATGATGCCATAAGTTTGTCAAGCTAAAGTAGCTAACAAGCTTACATAGAAGGCTTTAAGCTAGAACTGAATGGTTTGAACGTGAAAGTTCAGCTGGGCTAACTAACTGAAACCTCTCTTTGTAAAGCTAAATTGCATTTTTCAGTTTGTTACAAGATTTTACTAGATTTCATTTTAGCTCCCATCTTACCCAATTTTTTCTCAGACTTCAGTTTTACATTACTTAGCTTACACTCAGCTCCAAATTTATAACTGTTTCAATTGCCAGGCACTTGCACCATCATCAGTTGTCTGTCTATGCATGTCACATATAACACTGGCGTCATCACTAATAGCTGCATGATTATTAAAAACCTTTGTTTCTTTCTTTTCAGTCTGATGCTGAGTAGAGAAGACAAGTTCAAGGCCCTCTGATGTGTTCATAAAATATGGACTACATGGACTACAATAAAAACTGGCATTTCTTCATAAACCTGCCTCATGCTTTTTCTTTTTGTGAATGAATAAATGAATGATTTGACATCACCAAAAATCAAGACAACACAATGGTAATAATAATCAATAACGAAACAAAAACTTACCTGTACAGTGCCCTCGCTCTTTCAGCCTGTACCTTTTTAGTATAACCAGACAGAAATCCAAACGTGTTTTGCTCAAACAAGTGATTTGCCTAAACTATATCAGAGCAGCAGGAGTAGGTGCACAGAGCAGAGATGAGCAATAAGTAAACTACAAAGAGAGAAAAAAGCTTCTCTAGCCATTCACTCTTCTTCCACTGCTCTTGTCTGTACAACAGTGAGGAAATAATGAGTGGGAAAATAATAACTGCTTATTAATTCTGATGTACTTCATCGATTTTATGAGTTTTTGTTTGTGTTTGTCTTATTTTTATTTTATTTTATTTATTTATTTATTTTTTTTTACTATTTTTATTTTCTTCAGAGCAGTAGATAGTGGCCTAAGACAGCCAGGCTATATGAAAAGATATAAGATAAATTGCAAAAAGGCTGGATAAAACGATGATACAACTGATGATACTAATACTAATGATACTACTCAACAAAAAAAGGCTGGCTCCAAACACCAATCATCCTCTTTACCCATCCACCATTGCTCAGTCTGGCTCCAGCTACTAGTGAGTAGCCAAAGTTAATGAGGGAACACTGCGTGATAAATGGAAAGGGGTTGTTTGGACAGGGATTGCAAATCCGAGGGCACGGATTCATAATTCAAGGGCACAGATTATGAATCTGAGAGCAGGGCTTATTATAAACCGTAGGGTTTATGACTCCGAGAGCAGAGCTTATAAACCGTAGTTTTCTAAACCGAGAGTACAGATTTTCACATGGCCCTTTCCTCAGCTGAGTCCAGGAGGGCTCCGTGTAATGTAAATGTACATTATTCAAATTTGTTAAGTCAGGGAAATGGTTTTGGATAGGTCAGTAAGCAACCTAGCTAGCTTACTTAGTAGGCCTACTATTGATGCACATGCTTTTCCTTTTTCTTTACATTTTGAGCCGTGTTTTTTATTCTGTAGGAGTTAGGCACAAGTATATGGATAACATCATGGAAAAGGCTGGACACAAAGAGTGTACGTCAGCTAAAATCCCCTGGCGTTGCTGGTTAAAAACCGAGTGCGGTTCAGGGTTTTTTTTTTTTTTAATATATATACAACCTACAACCAACCGTTATCAGAGTCTAATCCTTCCCACCAGACCCGCTAAAATATGCGTTAATTCACCAACCGCAAACCTCCATATTTAGCCAATTTAATGTACCTGCCTTATAGCCATATTTGTACAATTACCATTTCTCCATTTAATAGTCCGCCACATAGTCAACCGTTGCCTCTTCTTAAAAACAAAAGAAAAAAAGAAGAAAAAAAAACGGCTTATAAACAGAAACTACGGATACCACTTAGGAGAAAAAAACTGTTGGTGACAACTCAACACTAAAACAGATGCATTGAATCAAACAGCGATGGTAAGTTGATGGTAAAGCTACGTGTATGTGTGTGTGTGTGTGTGTGTGTGTGTGTTGGAGAGAGCGAGATAGAGAAAGAGAGAGGGGGGATAAAAAACAGTAATGCTAACTAGCTACTCAAAGATAAAGACGCTGCATTTTTCAGTCAGGGTCAACATTCCTGGGCTCAATTTCTGGGCTCTCTCGTCATTCCCAGTGAACCACGGCGTTAGATTCCCTGGATGAGCTTTGGATGAGGCCCCCCGAGGTGGAAACAAAGCCCACACATGACTCGGGAGTGTGGCACACAGCCAGAAAAATCGTGGTCCTTTGGCTCCACCTGATTGTCATTTCAGTCAGTGAAGTCCAAGTTGGCTCTGCTTCCAAAAGTAATTCCCCTTTTGAAGCATGTACGGGACATTTTGATTCATCAGAATATCAGTCTGTTTCACCAGTGAGTTAAAATAACAATAATTGTGATGATGATAATAATAATAAAAAGCCATACAATCAGGCTCACCAAAACCTCTAAACAGTAAGAGAATACTGTCTGTTTTTATTATGTAATGACAGCTGGTGCTTGTTCACAAGTTGAGTCAATTATCTTGATATCATTTCATTACAATTGTAAGCATGCAAACACTCTATTGCGGCTACCTCTTGGCCAGGCCGCCCGGTGCCCTGAATGCTCACAGCATGACTCTCTGAATAAATTAATATAAATTCTAATGGCGCTTGGAATTTATGAACGGTCCAGCTTGGTGCCACGGCCAGCTCTGTGCCAGCAGTGCCCGGCTGTAAACACATCCGTTGCGTTGACTGCTTCAATTCAAATGATGTGTGCTTAATAATTCCATATTCCCTTCTTTGATTTTACAGCTGAATAAGAGACAGCATGCACCTGAGACCCTTCAGCAGTGGTCATAAAATATAAATTATTATGTGCAACTCACTTCAGTCAACTTCTCTCAGCCTGTATGTATTTATTTATTTGTAGATTAGCCACTAGGCCCACATTGATCCTTCCTCAAGTCCATACTCCACCAAGGCTGGACTTGAGTGACTGCCCATGCTCTTGGAGCAGGTATTAAGGGAGAGGAAATCTGACAGGTGGTTTGTTCTTAGGGACGACAATCATTTCTCTGAATCATCTCAAATGGATGTGCCTAAAGATAATAATACCAGCAGGAACAAATGGACAGCAGTCAAAGGTGAGCCTCTTGCCCTTGTAAAATGGCCCTCAGAATTACAAGAATAGCAACATCTGACCCACTGAAAGCAAGGTCTCCAGCCACAGCCCTCCTCCTTTTCTAGATGAAAGATTGATGAAAATCATAAAGATATATTAAAACTTGTGAGCAAAATAACTGCAGTGTAAGATTCTGCATGTCCTTTTGATGTAGTGTGACAATTAAAGTTAAGTGCTGATACACCCCCTTCTGATGAAGAAAACACTGGTGTGTATACACCAGCTCCACTTAGCTCTTATCTCCCCCTTGTTTTCACGTTTCCTTTCACAATTTTTTTTTTTTTTTTTTGCAAGATTTAAGTGTTTTCCACCTTAGGATTACCCTTTTTGGGTGGTGTGGCTCAGGAGGTAGAGTGGTCGTCTCAGAGGGTGCCTGATTCGATCCCCGGCTTCTCCAGAGTGTGTCGAAGTGCCCTTGAGCAAGACAGTGAACTACTTTACTGCTCCTGATGGGCAGCTCAGCAGCTTACATGGCAGCCTCTGTCATCAGTGTGTGTGTGTGTGTGTGTGTGTGTGTGTGTGTGTGAATAGGTGAATGTGAGGCATACATTGTAGCGTGCTTTGAGTGGTTGGTAGACTAGAACTGCAGTCCATTTGTCATTTACTTTGGGGGAAAAGTCCAGGAGTCTTCTGTCTCGGTATTGCCCCCCTTTCAGGCAAGACTCTTATGTGAACCTTTTGAGGCTTCTCCTCCCCAGGCATGTTTGGCATGTTTTATTTCAGTTCACAGGCTCCGTGCAGAGGCCCATGTATAAGTACCTACTGACAGAGAGACAAAGGTGAAGGTTGCCCCTGAGACTTCATGGTGCCTTGATTCTCCACCACCTGACCAGCTGCTTACCCCACCTCCACACTCCTTACATTTTAGAGACTGATTTCAATCCTTCCTTATACCTTCCTTCTGTATAAATAAAATAAAGAAGATAGAAGCAGACTGAAAGCAGTGTTTTCAAATAGACAGTAAGCATTAAAAAAGTAAGCATTAAAAAAGGAATTGTGTTTGTCTCACTATAAGCCTAAAAATATAGCATTATAACATTATAATCAAATAAGACCTTTTCAGCACAATTACTGATTATTATGTCTCGTCATTTTTTAACAATATCATTCAATTTCATATAGTTTCGGAATTTCATAAGTACCACCATGTCTGATCTGCAACCTTAATAATTTAAAAACGAGTCACTAGTAGAAAAATATAAGGTTCTAATGAGTATAATGAAGTTACAAAGCTGTTTTTGTATATTATTGTTTCAGCCCACCACCCACTAGCACACAATGCCACAAGCTGAAACAGCTGGGGCCCCCTGTTTTGTCAGGACTTAGACAGGCCAATAAAGGACCTTATGTTCACCACATGGTGTGCATTGAGGGCACAGCTATATATATATATATATATATATGTATATGTATCAACTATTGGTCACACTCTGCTTGGATAGTCACCTATAGATATTCAACACAATGTTAATTTATGTACATGTTTAAAAATCAGAATATCAAGAAGCCATAAATTATATTTCAGTTGACATTTTGGTTGAAGATGTATAGGGGACTATCCAAATAAAGTGTGACCCAACTACTTTTCTTAGATCACATAACAATTTATAAATCCAAATAGTATGTCTAGTCTGAGATGGGGAAATTAGTTTTAGTGGGAAGAGGCTATTAAGCAGCCTGATTTAACCCGTCTGTTTTTATTTGTTATATGATAACTAAAAGTCTTTAAATTGGTGGAGTCCAAGGCAAATTTACACAATGTGGACATTTAAGATTTGTAATCATACAAATTAGTTTTACATACCTGATTGTGAAAGCTGTACAAGTGTACAAGTATAAAATATTGTTTATTCTTTTATTATTGGGGGGAAAATGACCACATAGGAAAACAAACAATTGTGGAAATCTTAAAGTCCCACTCTCAGCTACTTGAAATTTTCCTTAAGGAGGACCATCTTCTTCGTGGCATCTTCTGTTTGTATGACGCACAAGACAATGAATCACTCTTGCTCCTGTCCTCGCTGTTTTATTTATATACACGTAGATATTTGAATTGTTTGATTGTCCATTAGTCAACACAGAAATTTCCTGATGGTCGTACATTTCCAGTTTAAATATAGATGACTTTCAGGGAGATTTTTTTTTTATCTTGTTTGGTGCAAAAGCAAGAACAATACAATTCTTTCAACAATAAAGATCACAAAACAACTAAAAGCCTTTTGGAAGGATTTTTAAATAGTATTCAATATGTGCCCTCCTCATTTATCATTACATTCAAGTTTCAACAGGTCAGCTTAGCTCACTTAATCTTGATACGTTTTTCATTCATGGTTCCATTACCGTCTTGGCATCTCTAACATCTTGTTTATTGGCACAGGACTTATTTTGGGTTTTATCCCAGCTGAGATGGCAACTGTTCAGCCAGTTCATTCCAAGGCGATATGTAATCCTCCTTCAGCTTTTATGGAATGGCGTTCAGCCTCAATTTTATTTCGGAAATCTGAGATGTGTGGTTGTGCTGCAACAGTATACCAGTGACATTTAGGTGCTTCTCCAAAACCACAGTCCATGTTTGCTCTAGTAGGAGATTAAAATAACTACAATAACTACAA
The DNA here is from genome assembly GCF_902150065.1 of Myripristis murdjan. Taxonomy (NCBI): domain Eukaryota; kingdom Metazoa; phylum Chordata; class Actinopteri; order Holocentriformes; family Holocentridae; genus Myripristis; species Myripristis murdjan. The sequence goes on along the minus strand of NC_043987.1, from coordinate 21,058,480 downwards.
TGTAGACCATTAACAATATGACATTGTTAAAACAACAACTTCATTCATTGAAATAAACAGTTGTTAAAGCAGGCTGTGCAGTTAAAACACCCTTTTATTTCTGGTGTACTAACCCTATCAGTGTTTTCTTTATAAATGTGTTAATATTTATGACATTTAAATATACTGTGCTATGTTATCTATAATTTTACACACCACTATAAAGAATTATGTGCTGTAGGTGTTAAGAATCTAATTAAATGAACTCTTTTTTATCAGTCACATTGAATGGAATGGCTTTGACCCTCTGTTTGATTGGGCCATAGAAATCTGATATGTGTGAATGCCCTTCAGCTATACACCAGTGACATTGTGGTGCTTCTCCAAAACTTAGGCCTATGGCTGTATATATGAAGGAAATTAATAAAACTGAAACCCCTATCATTAAAGGTAGTATTTTTCATGTCAGTTTCATATCATCTTTATTTAGTTAAATGGATGATTCATAAACCAGACAATGCACATGCTACTTATTTAAGCAGACATACTGGTGACCTTCCTTAAGGAGCAGGATTTAAATTCAAAATATGTAATGAAAAAATGCATTTATGTGTTGGTGTACACATAAAGTACTATATCCCATAACATTTCAATGTCAGAATATACTGTAAATGGTTAAATTTTAGAAACTTGCCATCATGTAGATGATCTATATTATACTTGAAAGACTATCAGTATTCAGAGCAATGGGCACTGTTATTTTACTTGGGCTTCTTTTGAATAATGCACCTTGGGGACTGGAGAACAAATATACATTGTTAGAATCATGCTTACAAGGCAATATCAACACTTCAAATGTCAATGTCACAAGATTAGCGGCAACATGACAAGAATGCTTGACCAAATTCAGCAAGGCACTCCTCCTGAACAGACAGTCCCACGTCTATAAAAGACGCAGCTAAGGACCCTTCCACTAACTGACAGGCTTCCAACATAGGTGAGAATCTTAACAATGGCTTGTTCATTGTCCACATATGATATTATGCTCAGGCGTGATGTCACCCTATGGTTTTTTAAACTGCTTGGAAATACTTAATTTGTTATCTGACCTATTTTCACATGGTTGACCTTCCATTCTTAGGCTCAGAAGAACAGACCTGGCTGCATTCCTCTTCTGTTGGGACCAGCTGAGGTAAGTGATGATTACTTCCAGCTAATATGTACAATATCAATAAATGAATCCTGACCACACCTGGTACATCTGCCAACAATATGTTCACATTTAACAATTTATACAAAAAATGTTGCTACAAAATAATAATAATAATAATAATAATAATAATAATTTGAACTCATTCGTACACTTTAGTCTCCACTAAGGTGCCACCATGAGCTCAGACGCGGAGATGGAGGCCTATGGCCCTGCGGCCATCTACCTCCGAAAACCAGAGAAGGAGAGGATTGAGGCTCAAAACACTCCATTTGATGCCAAAACTGCCTACTTTGTGGCTCATCCTGATGAGATGTACCTCAAGGGTAAACTCGTCAAGAGAGAGGGTGGCAAAGCCACAGTGGACACTCTTTGTGGAAAGGTAGGCTATTAAAGGTTATTTTATTTGAAATACTGACTTGGTACAGCTTTTATTGCAATTTTTTTGGGTTGTATTCCCTTTTCAGACTATCACTGTTAAGGAGGATGACATCCACCCCATGAACCCTCCAAAGTTCGATAAGATTGAGGACATGGCCATGATGACCCACCTCAATGAGCCTGCCGTGCTGTATAACCTCAAAGAGCGTTTTGCATCATGGATGATCTACGTGAGTTTCCATCTTTTAAATTTACATGTTAATAAACATTTTAAAAGTCCCAACATCAAAATATGCTAGTTTTTATCTCCCTCTACAATTACAGACCTACTCTGGGTTGTTCTGCGTTGTCGTGAACCCCTACAAGTGGCTTCCCGTGTACGATGCTCAGGTTGTAGTTGCATACAGAGGCAAGAAGAGGATTGAGGCTCCACCCCATATCTTCTCCATCTCTGACAATGCCTATCAGTTCATGCTCACAGGTGAGATAACAATTGCTACAGTGGTTGTAGAGAAGACAACAATTATTGTAGCAACTATTAGAACTTAGCCTAAATGGATGGTGTATGTGTGTATTTCAGATCGTGAGAACCAGTCTGTCCTTATTACGTGAGTATAACTGGAATTTTCAAACCAATTCTTTAGAACCTATGATACTGATGGATAATATTGTCTAATTCTCCTCTAATCTCCAAGGGGAGAATCCGGTGCAGGAAAGACTGTCAACACCAAACGTGTCATCCAGTACTTTGCAACAATTGCAGTGGCTGGAGGTAAAAAAGCAGAGTCATCATCTGGCAAAATGCAGGTAACAATATGCAGTTGCAGGAAATCTTTATCTTACAAGAATCCATTTGAATGTAATCCTAATGTATATAGTATACTCTCTGTAGGGTTCACTCGAGGATCAAATCATTGCAGCCAACCCTCTGCTGGAGGCCTATGGTAATGCCAAGACTGTGAGGAATGACAACTCATCTCGTTTTGTAAGTGTTAAAATTGGAGATGAATTTCACATGAGAAGTTTACTGTAACATGGTTACTAACTATGGTCTGAATGTTTAGGGTAAATTCATCAGAATCCACTTTGGCTCTACTGGCAAGCTGGCCTCAGCTGATATTGAAACGTGTAAGTTCTTGAGTTCTTGGCAGTACATGTGAGGAGTTACATATTGTTTCTAAATTTTCAGTTGGAAATGAGAGTGATGTACAGATATACTGCCTTATATCTACAATTGCTGGTTTAGTCATGTACATTTCTTTATGCGTAACATAATACTCACAGATCTGCTGGAAAAGTCCAGAGTAACCTTCCAGCTGTCTGCTGAGAGGAGCTACCATATCTTCTATCAGCTAATGACTGGCCACAAACCTGAGCTTCTGGGTAAGTGTCCATTGTAGTAATGAATGAAGGAATGAATGACTAAATGAATGAATGTATGAATGAATGATAATCGGTGCATACTTACGCATTTTCTCTAATATCCCCCAGAGGCTCTTCTGATCACCACCAACCCCTATGACTATCAAATGATCAGTCAGGGTGAAATCACTGTCAAGAGCATCAATGATGTGGAAGAGTTCATTGCAACAGATGTAAGATAATGATTAATTGTAGTATGATGGTAAATCCTAGTCAGAATTGCTGAAGCTCTAAAAGACTGTTTTGCATTAAATGCAGACTGCTATCGACATCCTGGGCTTCAGTGCTGAGGAAAAGAGCGGTATCTACAAGCTGACTGGTGCTGTGATGCATCATGGTAACATGAAGTTCAAGCAGAAGCAGCGTGAGGAGCAGGCTGAGCCAGATGGAACTGAGGGTGATTTTGACATTTCACACAACAAATTTTACCATATATTCCTTTGGACAAATAGCTAAATGTTTTTCCTTCTAATAGAGGCTGATAAAATCGCCTACCTAATGGGTCTGAACTCAGCTGATATGCTCAAAGCTCTGTGCTACCCCAGAGTCAAGGTCGGAAACGAGTTTGTGACCAAGGGTCAGACTGTGCCACAGGTAAACAAAAAAAGAAAAGCATAAAAAATGTTTTAAAATATTTACGATAAAAAAAGTCTTATTCTACAATTCTAATGACTTGTTTTTCATTATTATTATTGTTAATTCTAGGTCAACAATGCTGTCAGCGCTCTGTGTAAATCTGTCTATGAGAAAATGTTCTTGTGGATGGTCGTCCGTATCAACGAGATGTTGGACACAAAGCAGCCAAGACAGTTCTTCATTGGTGTGCTGGATATTGCTGGATTTGAGATCTTTGATGTGAGTTAATTACAGTAATAACACTTGAGCACTAGCAAAATGTTGAAAATGCTTGTTAACCACTTCACTGATTTCAAGTGTAATATTTTTACAGTTCAACAGCTTGGAGCAACTCTGCATCAACTTCACCAATGAGAAACTGCAACAGTTCTTCAACCACCACATGTTTGTCCTGGAACAAGAGGAATACAAGAAAGAGGGCATTGATTGGGAGTTCATTGACTTTGGTATGGACTTGGCTGCCTGCATTGAGCTTATTGAGAAGGTAAGCAAAGTCTCTCCAGCACAACTGATTTCTGAATTTGTTCAAACATTTTAAATTCCGTAATCTCTTACCTTTGAACTAAATCTCCATCAGCCAATGGGCATCTTCTCCATCCTTGAAGAGGAGTGCATGTTCCCCAAGGCCTCAGACACAACTTTCAAGAACAAGCTGCATGATCAGCATCTTGGCAAGACCAAGGCCTTTGAGAAGCCAAAGCCTGCCAAGGGCAAGGCTGAGGCTCACTTTTCCCTGGTTCACTACGCCGGTACAGTAGACTACAACATCACTGGCTGGCTGGACAAGAACAAGGACCCCCTGAACGATTCAGTTGTTCAGCTCTACCAGAAGTCTTCAAACAAACTCCTTTCTTTCCTATATGCATCCCATGCTTCAGCTGAGGGTAAGAGACTAAACTGTTCAATCACAATTCAAAATTGCTGTTTCCACTTGGATATCAATGTGAACAGTAGCTATAGATGTATTCATTTATTAACAATGTAAAAAAAACAACAACTGGAAAACAGAGGCTTCTGGAGGTGGCGGCAAGAAGGCTGGTGGAAAGAAGAAGGGCGGTTCCTTCCAGACTGTATCTGCTCTTTTCAGGGTATGTTAAAAATCCACATATTTGTTTAAGAACAAGGATAAAAGCCTGTCTCAACACGATCTCTAGTCTTGAAGCCAAATTTTGTTTTAATGAAAAATTTTCATCTTCCAGGAGAACTTGGGCAAATTGATGACCAACTTGAGGAGCACTCATCCTCATTTTGTGCGCTGCCTGATTCCAAATGAAACAAAGACCCCAGGTAAAAACGCGACAGCTACTCATTAATACAGAATATGAATGCACATATGAATGTTACTGAATGCTTTTTATACAATGTTTAGGTCTCATGGAGAACTTCCTGGTCATCCACCAGCTGAGGTGTAATGGTGTGCTGGAGGGTATCAGAATCTGCAGAAAGGGCTTCCCCAGCAGAATCCTCTATGGTGACTTCAAGCAGAGGTGACCTATCCATGTTCCATTTGCCAAAGCATGTGCTGTGTAACATGAGATATGTAAGCCATCTAATGCCCTTGTGCTGTAAAGATTTGCTTCCAATGGATCATTTTTTCTCCCACAGATACAAAGTATTGAATGCCAGTGTAATCCCTGAGGGACAGTTCATTGACAACAAGAAAGCTTCGGAGAAACTCTTGGGCTCCATTGATGTGGACCATACTCAGTACAAGTTTGGACACACCAAGGTTCATTTTTGTTGGCAATATGAATCAAATTTTCTTGTACCTCCTGCTTTTTTTCTTGTGTACTGATGATCAGTCTCCATCACTTAATCAATACAGGTGTTCTTCAAAGCTGGTCTGCTGGGTACCCTGGAAGAGATGAGAGATGAGAAGCTGGCTGAGCTGGTGACCATGACTCAGGCTCTCTGCAGAGGATTCCTCATGAGGACAGAGTTTGTAAAGATGGTGGAGAGGAGGTATTGAAATTATGCAGTAAACTGAATTGCCTTTGAATTCCAATGTGATGTCAGTCACATTAATGAACAGCAAGATTACAAATAAATTTACATGATGTCTTTTAGAGATGCAATCTTCACCATCCAGTACAATATTCGGTCATTCATGAATGTGAAAAACTGGCCATGGATGCATCTGTACTTCAAGATCAAGCCACTTCTCAAGAGTGCTGAGACTGAGAAGGAATTGGCTCAGATGAAGGAGAACTACGAGAAGATGAAGACGGATCTGGCTAATGCACTGGCCAAGAAGAAGGAACTGGAGGAAAAGATGGTTTCTCTGCTGCAGGAAAAGAATGACCTGCAGCTGCAAGTAGCTTCTGTAAGTGAAATAGTAGTGCAGATAGTCTACTTTCTTTATTGTATTAATGATAATATGTTATTTACTATCTTCAATATGTTTAATCAAAAATTGCTAATATATACCACATATTATCACCTAGGAATCTGAAAACCTCTCTGATGCTGAGGAAAGGTGTGAAGGGCTTATTAAGAGCAAGATTCAGCTTGAAGCCAAACTCAAAGAGACAACTGAACGTCTGGAAGATGAGGAAGAAATCAATGCTGAGCTGACTGCCAAGAAGAGGAAACTGGAGGATGAATGTTCTGAGCTTAAGAAAGACATTGATGACTTGGAGCTCACCTTGGCCAAAGTGGAGAAGGAGAAACATGCCACTGAAAACAAGGTTGAGTTGTTTTTAAACTTTTTTCACTTTCATACTGAAAGACAAGTTTAATTTTTTTGTCATTTTGTCATTTATATGTATATCAAGTAATTAAAATACAAATTAAACTTTTATGGCTCTATCAGGTCAAAAATCTAACAGAGGAGATGGCCTCTCAAGATGAGTCTATTGCCAAGTTAACCAAAGAGAAGAAGGCCCTCCAAGAGGCCCACCAGCAAACACTGGATGATCTCCAGGCAGAGGAAGACAAAGTCAACAGTCTGACCAAGTCCAAGACCAAGTTGGAACAGCAAGTGGACGATGTGAGAAAACTGTTATTTCTATCCCTTCTTTTTAAGATAACGATGTCTTAGTACAGACCAAATAACATCTATTACAAACTGTAATTCAACAGCTTGAGGGTTCTTTGGAGCAAGAAAAGAAGCTCCGCATGGACCTTGAGAGAGCCAAGAGGAAGCTTGAGGGAGATTTGAAACTGGCCCAGGAGTCCATAATGGATCTGGAGAACGACAAACAGCAGTCTGACGAGAAACTCAAGAAGTTAGTTAAAAATTAGTTCCTGATAAACTTCTCACAATTCCTGCGTCCATGTACAGATCTGCACTAAAGTGTAATAAATGTGTAACTCCTGTATTTTCCACACCAAGGAAAGACTTTGAAATCAGCCAGCTCCTCAGTAAGATTGAGGATGAACAATCCCTTGGTGCTCAACTTCAGAAGAAGATCAAGGAACTCCAGGTATCATAGTTGACATGCATCTGAGATTAACTAAATCAAGAATAACACCTGTTGTTCAGGGTTTAAGGACAGGGCCTATCTGACATTACTTTGATCACATTGTAGGCTCGTATTGAGGAGCTGGAAGAGGAGATTGAGTCTGAACGGGCTGCCCGGGCCAAGGTAGAGAAACAGAGGGCTGATCTCTCCAGGGAGCTTGAGGAGATCAGCGAGAGACTTGAGGAGGCTGGTGGAGCAACAGCTGCTCAGATCGAGATGAACAAGAAGCGTGAAGCTGAGTTCCAGAAGCTGCGTCGTGACCTTGAGGAGTCCACCCTGCAGCATGAAGCTACTGCAGCAGCTCTCCGCAAAAAGCAGGCTGACAGTGTTGCAGAGCTGGGAGAGCAGATTGACAACCTGCAGCGTGTCAAGCAGAAGCTGGAGAAGGAGAAGAGCGAGTTCAAGATGGAGATTGATGACCTCTCTAGCAACATGGAGGCCGTTGCCAAAGCAAAGGTATCCAATTTTTCCCATGGAAATGCAATGCAATCTCATCTCAAGGTTTTGGCTCATAAATATTTGAAATAGTTTGTTGCAGTAGAGGTTTTTATGTTTTGTTCAATTATAGAGCAACTTGGAAAAAATGTGCAGAACTCTTGAGGACCAACTGAGTGAAATCAAGGCCAAAAATGATGAGAATGTTCGCCAGCTAAATGACATGAGTGCACAGAAGGCACGACTTGCAACAGAAAATGGTGAGTCGCCTATAATAAAGACATCAGCAGGGACCATGACATCATCCACAATTGCAGTGTAATTTTTTTGTCTCTGATAGGCTGATCATTTTTACGTTGTAAATGCCAACCAAAACAGGCCAACAAAAGCAAAGAAACTGGGCATTGGAAAGACAGAGATAGATGAATACACTGAATAGAGCCCAATTCATAGTCCTTTCCTCAGATATTGATGGTGGGGAACAAAAGGCATCTTACTAGGTTCATTGTTTCATGTAATACATTTGAATGTGCTTTTAGGTGAGTACACCCGGCAAATTGAGGAGAAAGAAGCTCTTGTTTCCCAGCTGACCAGGGGCAAGCAGGCTTTCACTCAGCAGATTGAGGAACTCAAGAGGCATATTGAAGAGGAAGTGAAGGTAATGAGAATAAGTGTCTCTCATGCAATGAAATTAGGCTGTGTCCATCCATATTCCAAATCCGTATTCCAAATTTTGAAAAATATCATTTATTGGACTACTGAAGGCACTATAATTATAGACCAAAACTTTTGACTCACACCATCACTTGAGTGGGATGCTGCATGTTCTTACTGACTGGACCAAGTGGTGCCTACATCTGTGGGAGATGGCAGGTTTACTCATTTTGTCAGGTACTCTGAGAGATCAGAATCTTGTATTTTATATTCTGATTCAGTCATCTGTAGCTTAATTTGAGATGAGACCCTTGAGACAAAATGACATGGGTAACATGTTGAGCAGTAAATTATAAACACAATTTATATTTGTAATCATGTGTTAACTGAATTAATTAAAACTTAAATGTCTGTTATGTGTTAATAGGCCAAGAATGCCCTGGCTCATGCTGTTCAGTCAGCCCGTCATGACTGCGACCTGCTCAGAGAGCAGTTTGAAGAGGAGCAGGAGGCCAAGGCTGAGCTGCAGCGTGGCATGTCCAAGGCCAACAGTGAGGTGGCTCAGTGGAGAACCAAATATGAAACTGATGCTATCCAGCGTACTGAGGAGCTGGAAGAAGCCAAGTAACCACAGAAGTTTTTTTCTTTTGTTGAACAGGCTTAGTCCATATGTTGACAAAACCTAGAGCTAAATCAATCTGTTCATTTACAGGAAAAAGCTTGCCCAGCGCCTGCAGGAGGCTGAGGAATCCATAGAGGCTGTGAACTCAAAGTGTGCCTCTCTGGAGAAGACCAAGCAGAGGCTGCAGGGTGAGGTGGAGGACCTCATGATTGATGTGGAGAGAGCTAATGCTCTGGCTGCTAACCTTGATAAGAAGCAGAGGAACTTTGACAAGGTAAAAGACTGAGTAAAAAGCTTAATTTCTGAAAAGCAGAAATTTAGTTAATCATCGGAATTTAGCTAAAACTTTTATTTAACCGTGTATGACTAGGTTCTTGCAGAATGGAAACAGAAGTATGAGGAGAGCCAGGCAGAGCTGGAAGGAGCTCAGAAAGAGGCTCGTTCTCTGAGCACTGAACTGTTCAAGATGAAGAACTCTTATGAGGAGGCTCTGGATCAGCTGGAGACCATGAAGAGAGAGAACAAGAACCTGCAGCGTATGTCAACCTCTGTTTACTGCTAAAAATAATCATCCACTATTATGATGGAATTACAATGTGTATATTGTGTTTTTCTTCTCTAGAGGAGATCTCAGACCTGACAGAACAGATTGGGGAGACTGGAAAGAGCATCCATGAGCTGGAGAAAGCTAAGAAAGCCATAGAGTCTGAGAAAGCTGAAATTCAGACGGCCCTGGAGGAGGCAGAGGTAACGAAACACTTCCTATTATTGGACAAATTTAAGCATATGTGCAACAGTACTTATGCAGCCGAGTATCCATTTTGAGTTTATGTAATCAAAATATTGGTAACTTTAATAGAATATTTGCTTGACCTTTCATAAAGGGTACACTGGAGCATGAGGAGTCCAAGATTCTCCGTGTTCAGCTTGAGCTCAACCAGGTCAAGAGTGAAGTTGACAGGAAGCTGGCAGAAAAGGATGAGGAGATGGAGCAGATCAAGAGGAACAGCCAGAGAGTGATTGAGTCCATGCAGAGCACTCTGGATTCTGAGGTTAGGAGCAGAAATGATGCCCTGAGAGTCAAGAAGAAGATGGAGGGAGACCTGAATGAGATGGAGATTCAGCTGAGCCATGCCAACAGGCAGGCTGCTGAGGCCCAGAAACAACTCAGGAATGTCCAGGGACAGCTCAAGGTAATGAACCTTCAAGCAGTAATACATATGGCTCCTAGGTGAGCTGAGGCATTTACCATAATTTTTTTTATTCTCTTTCAGGATGCTCAACTGCACCTTGATGATGCTATCAGGGGACAGGACGACATGAAGGAGCAGGTTGCCATGGTGGAGCGTAGAAATGGCCTGATGCAGGCTGAGATTGAGGAGCTGAGGGCTGCTCTGGAGCAAACAGAGAGAGGCCGCAAAGTGGCTGAGCAGGAGCTGGTTGATGCTAGTGAGCGTGTGGGACTGCTGCACTCTCAGGTTTGTGGTTAACTGTTAACAAGTATCACATCCCTTCAAAAATATAAAAGCCATGTCTTAAAAATACTGTCTTGCGTTTTTTCATATCCAGAACACCAGTCTTCTGAACACCAAGAAGAAGCTGGAGGCGGACCTTGTACAAATTCAGGGTGAAGTTGATGACTGTGTCCAGGAAGCAAGAAATGCTGAGGAGAAGGCCAAGAAAGCTATCACTGATGTGAGTTTACATCTCTGTCTCTGTTGTCTTCCCTGCAGAGAAAACATTTAACCTCAATACAACAACAGTATAGATGTCAAAAAATTAATGATATTTCTCTTATTTCAGGCTGCCATGATGGCTGAGGAGCTGAAGAAGGAGCAGGACACCAGTGCTCATCTGGAGAGGATGAAGAAGAACCTGGAGGTCACAGTCAAGGACCTGCAGCACCGCCTGGATGAGGCTGAGAACCTGGCCATGAAGGGTGGCAAGAAGCAGCTCCAGAAACTGGAGTCCAGGGTAGGTGTTGTAGGCCTATACGTTCATGTTCACAATTTGTTAGTCTCAATATGTAAATCATACTTCTCATACTGTGGAATACATTGTACTTATATTTTTGTAGATCCTACTACATTTCGATCCATTATTTATATTCACATAACAGGTGCGTGAGCTTGAAAGTGAAGTTGAGGCTGAGCAGAGACGTGGAGCTGATGCTGTCAAAGGAGTCCGCAAATATGAGAGGAGAGTGAAGGAGCTGACCTACCAGGTACTGTTTGACCTCTTAAATAACTATCACTGTTTATCCTTCATTCTACCCATTCTTCATTCTACACTTTATCACTGACAATCCCTCATCTCTTCAGACTGAGGAGGACAAGAAGAATGTGGCTAGACTTCAAGATCTGGTGGACAAGCTGCAGCTCAAAGTCAAGGCCTACAAGAGACAGGCTGAGGAGGCTGTAAGTCAAATATATTTCTTTTTTATATATATGAGAGGTTACCGCAAATTACTAAATCTTTAAAAATAAACCAATATGATAGGAAATTCAACAAATACAATGCCACACTGTTCACAGGAGGAGCAAGCCAACACTCACCTGTCCAGGTACAGGAAGGTGCAGCATGAACTGGAAGAAGCTCAGGAGCGTGCTGACATCGCTGAGTCACAGGTCAACAAGCTGAGAGCCAAGAGCCGTGATGCTGGAAAGGTATCAGAATTATTCTGTCATATCTCATGTGTTAATAGTGTATTTACAAAATTTTCAGGAAAACATTCTTATGAAAAGATTCTAAAAACTATACTTTTCTTTCTCACCTTTAGGGAAGTGACTCTGCTGAATAAGACACAAAATCCAGTTGAAGCATTCCAACAGACCCCATAAAATATGAGTCCTCTGTTGAATTCTCCTCTGTAAAATTTAAATAAAAATGAACATGTTCCCCTCTATGTTGTTTGTTTTTCCTCTCTCCTGTGGAACATTTGAGGTTAGATTAGCTTGCAAATCTATTTTAGGTAACAGCTAAATGGAGCTGCATGAGAATATATTTTGATATGCATTTCCAGTTTCCAGTTAAGCACAAATGTAAAACCCCATCTTCTTAAGGTGCTGTAATCAGCCACTCTAATGGTGCTGAACAAGGTTTATGTTTATTTCAGTTGTAGAAATTTTTTATGTGGAAATTTAAAATATGGTGGAAATGGCTGTTCCCATTCACATCTATATACTGACTAAAGAGTATGAGAGTTATAATCTAAATAGTATGTAATTCATCATATTTAGAGGCAATATGTTCACACCGCAACAACAGTGAGGTTTAAGGTGCACTATAGAAAACTGCTGAGGGTGAGGACCTTTTAGATTCAACTGACAAAAACCTTGTATGTTCTGTATGTGCTTATAGTAGTTGAGGGTCCTCATTTCAAGAGGGTCCTTACTTCAGTTAACCCTTGGTAACCCAACTTTTTGCATTGTGCACCTTTAACACAACATGCTGGATATGTTTAAAGAAGCTACAAGAAGAATGAGGTCAAACAACAGCCATAGGAAAAAAGGCAATATTTGATGCTGTAATTCTCTATTACCAGCAATAAGTTGCTCTGAGCATATTGAATGGCAGATATTTAAACACAGGGTCATCTAAAATGACTCAGCAAGATTCAAGAGTTTTATTGTCATATGCACAGTGAAACATTTTACAGTTGAATTCGTACTTTGCTAGTCCTCTTTCCATGCAAAAAAAACTTGAGCAAGTAAATTATTGTTACATATTGTACCTTTAAATTGCTAAACTGTGATAATCAAAATTTCATTTATAGTTGAAAATCCAAAGTAATGAGATGAAAATCACATTTAGCCTAGTTGATTGAGCTAGAAACAAAATAGACAATGCATGCATGGAACAATAAGCTAGCACAAAAATATGTATAATTTACTATATTATATATACATACCTAGCCACCTACCTACAATGTCATAAACACAGTCAAATGAATAATTTTAAAGAAACATACTTATCAAAATTAATCGTTTACAATGAGGCATACTTGACTATCTTTTCCTGCCACCGTCCTTCTTGTCTTTCTTTCCAGCTCCCTTCCCCTTTCCTTTTCCTTGCTCTGCCTTCTGCACATGAGCTGTGTGAACCCTCTCAATCAGAGAGAAGTAATCCTCATCTAGGCTTATAGGACTGGTCGTACGCTTCCTGTCTTCATTTGGGAACTTATTGTTTGCCCTTGCGTTGGGAGATGATGGTCTTGAGTGGGCCTTCCTGGGGCTTCCATGGCTTGGGGAGCAGAGCCTGGAGTTGCCGTCGTCTTTCGGAATAAGGTTTAGATTTAAGGACAGGGGTCTGCCCGGTGTTGGAGTCAGAGGGACAACAAGGTTTTCTCCTGGTGCTCCTAGAGTTAGGAAGACTTCTGGGAATGCAGGTGGTTTGTCATCAGTTTTTTTCCCCTTTGACAGAGAAGAGCAATGTCATTCCCAGGTATATTACATATAATATATGTAGGCAATTAGCACACTCACAAGCTATGCCAACTATTGAAATGGCCTAATTTTACCTGCTGTGGTGAGAAACTCATGGACACTCTCACTGTAACCTGTACAAAAAAACATGTAATTGTATTAATTGTTCAAATGATAGCTGCCCCCCAAAAAACTTCGTGTTGGGTATTACTTCTCTGTATACAGGAACGGATGAATTGAAACTGAAGAAGGAAATAAAAACCATCTCCAAAAAGCAGTGAGTGAGCACTGGGTCAGAGGAAGCTGTACTTACCACAGTTTCTGTATATCTTTATCCTCTCTCTGTTGCTTTGATTTAAAGTCATCACAAACCAAATGGGTCGGTAAAAACGAGGGTGGGGTGTGCAGTTTGTGGACATCATCTTACATTTTTCCTTTGTATTGAATGTTTTTTTTTTTTCAAAGTTTCCTCTTGCTGTTACTTGGAGTTGCAAACTTGTATAATTGCTTCAAGTCTTCAGTGGTGTAATTATGACATACATTTGAAATATAAGGCAAACGAGTGAAGTGAAATATAGAAAATAAAACTCACAAGACCTCCACATATTTTGGGGGACATTTTACCTGTCCTTGGGAATTTTGCTTCTTCTGATATTCAGACTCTGGGCCAAATGAGGCAGATTTGGGCAGTGCTTTGGGGGAGCCAGATTCTGCATAAGCCATTAGAGATGGAGAGGTAGGTCTGGAATAAGCCCTCCTTGGTGTTTCTGGTGTCCCTTCTGTCAGAGTAATGTGTGGTGCATGACCCTTGTAGAAGAAAAACAGAACAAGAAGCTGCCTAATGTCCTACTATAATCATCATGACCAATTAAACACAATCACTTTGCTGAGGACCTGATCACTGAAGTGAATTAATGGGTGGTATCAATATGAACAATATGGACTTATAGTGGATGAAGAAAATCGGGTTTTCCTCATTAGAATTTATGCAAATGTAACTAGATCATTTATAGGGATAGTGTGGAGTAAGTAAGAAGCGTCAATCATTGGCTGTTTGTGAATTATGGTATTCACAATAACGTGTCTACACAGGCAGACACAACACACACACTGACAGATGCGACCATGACGCCACAGGAAACATGTACTGTGCCCTGATGCTGGAACATAGCAGAAGTAACAGGGAATTACATTCATGATTACAATATCTTTGACGGTCACACCAAATGCTAATTTGGTGAGTGTGAGACTTACGTGGACAACTTTTGGGTTATTCTCAGTCTGTTTTTTATCAGAGGAGCCACTTATGCCTGGTAAGGTTGGAAGTGCAACTCGCTGATCATCTAATCGCCGGCCCTGGCTGGAGGCAATGATTTTGAAGAAGTCATCAGCTTCTTCCCCTGCAGTGGAGAGTGGAGAGTCATTTGTGTGACATCCCAGAGACAGAAGAGACAGAAGTGACAGTGAGTACCTGTGTGTTGCTCTGACCTTTGGGCGCAATATGTCCAGCACTTCCGTTGTGTAAAGGTGTAACTGGTGTACTCTTGCTAGGTTGTAAAGAGCAGCGTTGCTCGTCCATACGTCCCCGCTGAGCATGATGCATCATTTTTAGGAACTGCTCCTCCTCTGCTTGAGAAACATCCTGAAAAAGAAAAACAGGTCAGTAGGGGGGTGTAATTGGGTGTAATTATTGTTTCATTTTTATAAAGCAAATCTCAATATAAAGCAACATTATCTCGCCCAAGGTGTGTCAAATCAGGCCAGCAATTTCTGAGATATTGCTGTTTGAAGCTTGGGGACTTTTTGGCCTGTGGTGGTGAGTTTGATTTTATAAATATTGGATATCAGTGTAAAATGGCATGATTCCCCATCAACTTTGACCTGGCAGTGTCTGAGTTTGTGTATCAAGCATGATAGCCTAGAGCCCTGCTGGCCTGGTGGTAGCACTGTGGTGGGCCAATCAGGTTTACAGCCATAATGCTGGACTCAAGTGTGAAAATCCACCAGTACTTGTGCCACTGGAATTGTAAGGGGTCTATATTTTAGCCACATTCTGTTTGTTTGCTTGAAAGGGCAGCTTAACTTTTCATGATGACTGGTCATAAGGGAGTGTTGTGGTGGGTGTGGCTAATCAAAAAATGTTTAATGTTTGAATTCATTAAACAAAGCCATTACCTTCAATTAAGAGAAAGAAAAGTAAGAACTGGCAAAAGCTTTATTTGGTCAACTATGCGTCATAGAAATGTCATATCATGAAAACTACATAGCTTTGCAAGGTATGCACTTTACTGAGTGCCATCTTTCAAGGCTGAGAGGCTGAGAATTTGCACATGACAAATAGGCTTACAGAGACCAGTCCATAGTCTCCTTCCTAATCTTAAATGACAGGGGACAAAAAATTGCAGTGGGAAGTGAGGAACATAAAAACATCTCAGTCAGTAGGGGCCAGTTATTCAAAATGCTCAGGAGGATAGAGCTTATTCAAAGTCCAATTAGAAGTACTCAAGACTAAGCAACTACATTTTATTTTAAAAAATATTGAGGAAATATTGAGGATCCTCCAGATCCTATTTTGACCTAATCTGAGTATCTTGTTTAAATCAAGAGTTAAGAGTGCCCAGGTTTACAGGGCAATAAAAATACAGGCAAAATTAGGAGCTGTGTGCTGTGTGGCATGACGTTTCACCTGCCGGGGTTGGTCAGTTTTGCCACGGGTGAGGGAGGAAGACCTCCGGCCACCTTGATCAGAAGGACCAGTTGAACTGGAGCTTTCAGAACTGGCCTCAGGTTTCCTCTGGGCAGATGGAGTACCCAGATTTTGGAGGATGTGGGGTGCAGAGCATCTCTGTTCATCTATCCTGGAGCCCTTTGAAACAAAAATAGGATTCCTTGCTGTGATGCTGATCTTTTTTGTTTTTCTATAAACTGTGGGTTTGTAAAGTCCTTTGACACTGTAACAGTGATTAAGAGAAATAAATGAACTTGCACTAAAACTTGTCTCTTACACTAAACAGTGTATGGGACTAACCTGGACCTTGGAGACCATGTAACACAAGAAGCTTGCATCTGCTCCTGCAGCACTTGATGTGGTGCCCCCATTCTGTATCCCTGGTAATGAGGGAAGAGACACTCGCTGGTCATCAAGCCGTCGGCCCTGAGTATTAGCCAAGAGGCTGAAGAACTTTTCAGATTCTGGACCTGCAAAAGTAAGAAAAATGGCTAGTGACATATGAGCAAATATGTGGAGAATATATGAAGCCTAAAGTGCATTACATTATCATTTACAAGCAAATGGACAGAAAAGTGACAAGCATGTGAACACATCTTTGTGAAACACAAAACAATGGGTTAACCTGAGGCTGCAGTGCTGTGAGTGGGCTTGCTTTGATCATGTTTGGGTGTGGACTGGGGAGTCCTGCCGGGCCCTAAGACGCAGCGCTGTTCATCCATTCTCCCACGCTGGGCATGATGCATCAAGGAAAGAAACTTCTCCTGGTCAGCTGCAGTTACATCCTGGATAGGAAATATTGGAAACAGAGCAAATACACCACATTAATCAACATAGCAAAAACACTACAACTATTCATTTTGGAATACCACTTGATGCTTGGAAAATTATATCTACCACACAAATAATCTATCTTTGACTGAATTCAAATCAATCAGTTAAAGTCTAAAGTATA
Source organism: Myripristis murdjan (assembly GCF_902150065.1). Lineage (NCBI taxonomy): Eukaryota > Metazoa > Chordata > Actinopteri > Holocentriformes > Holocentridae > Myripristis > Myripristis murdjan. Next base: position 21,041,570 of record NC_043987.1, on the reverse strand, counting down.
GTAACTATTTTTGAAAATGGATGTTTCTGTCATCTGAATTTCAGTCCTGCACATAACACAGGATACCTGATTCTGGGATGTTTTAAGATGATCTTTGCTCTTAGGTCGCTCTATGTCTGTGCCGGGGCTAAAGGAGGCTGAGCGTGGAGGACCAGACTCAGAGGAATCCTTTTTTGGTGAAGACTGGGTATCAGAGGACCTGATTTGGGGTAAGGAGCACCTTTGGTCATCCATTCTGGAACCCTGAAAATGAATTGGTATGGTTTCAACGTTTTTCATCCAGACATAGATTTCTACAAAACATAAAATCCCATAGCACGGCCAATAACTGCTGGCTTGAAAAATGTGTCAATAAGTGTCTCAGTCATTGGCAGTCAAGTTGTCAGATACTTCAGATTTTACAACCGAAAGATTTAAGCTTTCCAAAATGTGTTTCACTGTTTTTCCACAACTGCTCCTAACAGGCACAAGCCATAATTTGCCTCAGCAGGTCATTTCCATGGTAAGGGACTAAGGGCTGCGAAATCACTTCATTTTGTGGCTGATTAGCATTCTTTTAGATGTCTCAAATCTTGGAGCCTCCCCAGTGAAATACTTGAAGAGTTCATTTGCAAAAACAGATATCTCCATTTCAATTTATTAAAACTTTTTTGAATTTTATTCAAATTTACTTTATATTTATTTCTATTTTTTTATATGTTTATTTTACCTGGCATAATGTTTATTATCCTAAATCATGCTTTGTGTGTGTGTGTGTGTGTGTGTGTGTGTGTATGTGTGTGTGTACTCCAAGCAGTATCAGTGAAAAAGGTGTATTCATTTTAAGAATGGCTTTTATCTGTTTTTGCAAATGAACTCTTCACTTCCAAATACTTAAATCTAACACATCTATTCCTTTTTTTGTAATATTATGTTTACATTCCAGTTTCGTGATTGAGCAACATTTGAAGGTGGACCTGAGGTGAAATCTTGGGTTCTGGTATTTTAAACCATGGATGAGAGTATAGCCTGACTCTGATATTAACCTGGACTTTTGAGACCATGTAGCACAAGTAGCCTGAATCTCCTCCAGCAGAGGATGTGGCCTTATCATTCTGAATGCCTGGCATTGAAGGAAGAGTCACTCGCTGGTCATCAAGCCGTCGGCTCTGAGTGTTGGCCAAAAGACTAAAGAACTCTTCAGCATCTGCACCTGGGACAATGAGACATGAAAACAGGTATAATAGTCAATGTGTACGATTATAACAATCAAAACCGACACTTCTGAGAGTCTGGAGTTGGTCAGGAATAATTAACAAATCTGAAACTGATAGATAAATATTTATTCAGCTTTTCATGCCCTTCACTCACCTGTGGGGGATGTACTAGCTGGCTTTACTTCTGTGTGTTTTGGTGTGCAGGGGGCGCTCTTACTAGGATCCAATGAGCAGCGTTGGTCGTCCATGCGTCCACGCTGGCCATGGCTGATCATAGTCATGAACTTTTGTTGTTCAGAAGGTGATGCCCCCTATTAGATAGTGACAGTGTGGCAAAGGTCAGTCCCAAATGTCGAACAACTTTTAATATCACATAACAAAGTGAAAGGATGAAATAGTGAAAGAAATCAGCAGTGGTTAGAACAACCAAAATTATAGCTACTGTGCAGCAATGGTCGGGGCCGGGCAATTTTAGGCAAATTTAGGCAATTCTGAGCAACAAGTGGAGAATAGGAAGATGAAAAGAAAGGTGGCATTCTAATGTGCATTTTGCATCAATGAGGCTTGAACTCACAATTTCTGGCATAAAGGACAATGCTGTATCTCACTGAGCTAACTAGCAAGTATCAATTCATGTTAGGCTTCACAAATTGACTAAGCCAGTCACATGATAGCAGCCGCCTATGCATGGAAAGGCAGAAACCATTGTAAAAAAAAAAAAAAAAAAAAATCAGTCATCAAGACAAAAATATGAAAATACACATATTGCATCTAGACAGCATGGAGATGTTGATCATTTGTTTTTAACAATGATTGATTTGCTCCATGAGTGAAAAACTGATGTTTAAGTGTAAAGTGTACAAAAGTTTCTTCGGTATTGCGGCTACATTTTAATGAAAGTTGCAAAGCTGTAGCACATGTGGTTGATTTATTATAAATTTTCAAAGTTTTGAAATCTAGCGGCTTGCTGTAGCGCCACCATCAGGACTATTGGCTTGTGTTGGCAGCTGAGGTAATCTGGCATGGGACTGGACCTCAGCTTGTTGCACAAGCTGTGGCTTGAACTTGCAATCTTCAACATCAAGGACTGGCCTCTATCTCACTGAACTAATTGGCAAGTGGAAATTTCAGATGTAGCTTCACAAACTGACTGAGCCAATCATTGATGTGCAGGACAGCAGCCATCCATGCATGGAAAGGCAGATTTTAAACAGCTGTCAAAAATTCAGTTATCAAGACAAAAATCTGAAAATACACATCTAGACATCATGGAGATGTTGATCATTTGTTTTTAACAATGACTGATTTGCTCAATAATTGAAAAACTGATGTTTAAAAATGGCATTCTTGCATTGACTCCAATTGTTCACGAGAGCAAAATTCAAAATGCTGTCAAAAATTTTTGAGTTTTTGAGATAAAATTCTGAAATTTGCCACACATCATCTACCATGACTCCAAAATTTTGTCAATTTTTTTTATTAACATTGAAGATTTATTTACCAAGAATTTGCAAGGTTACAGTACCATTTACAGTTAAACATTTTGATGCACTGTAGGCTCAATTTTTGATAAAATAAAAATCTGTGTGGATCGTTTGTGTAGGACAGTCTGAAGATGCTCTGTAGCAAGTTTGGTGACATTTGAGCAAAAATTGTGGGAGGAGATAGGTTTAATACGTTTTACAGTTTTTGAAAAAAAAAACAGAGTGATGGATTTCATAATTTGCAATAGGTTTGAATGTACAAAAGTTTCTTCAGTATTGGGGCTACATTTTGGTGAAAGTTGCAAAGCTGTAGCACATATGGTTGATTTGTTATGAATTTTAAAAGTTTTGAAATTTAGAGGCTTGCTGTAGCGCCACCATCAGGACTATTGGCTTGTGTTCGCAGCTGAGGTAATCTGGCATGGTACTAGACCTTTGTGCAAAATTTGGTGATTTTTTCGCACATGGGAAGTAGGATTTCCTCAGAAGAAAGAAGAAGAAGAACAACAACAACACACAGGAATACAAGAGGGTCCTGGCAGCTTAGGCTGCCCAGCCCCTAATAATAGATTAGGGTAACAAACTTGTATGGCCGTGGATGGGTCGCGGTGAGAGGCAATCTGCACTGGGCTGGCTGGTACAGACAGCAGCTTCTTGTTTGTATCAGGAGTGCTCAGGCTCTGAGGTGCATCATCTCGATGGCTCTACAAAAAGAAAAGTCAGCTTTTGAAGTAAATTTAGATGGTACATTTTTCATGCTACTTCTGTAGATGCATGCAAACTCTCTAAAATCTTAATGTTTATCTTAATACCTGCTGGTTGAACCCTGGCAATGAGGCAAGGGTCAACCGCTGGTCATCGAGTCGGTGCCCCTGCATGTTGGCCAAGGTCTGAAAGAAGTCGTCATTGCTTGAATCTGTGGGAAGCAGGGATCAGCCAGGAGCACACAATGGGACATAGTCTTTGCAGAATTTGTGTGATTTTGTTTGTGTGCACTGTCCCAACCTGCAGATGTGTTTTTTTTTTGTGCTGGTTTGGTAGGATCCAAAGTGCAACGCTGGTCGTCCATACGTCCACGTTGAGAGTAGTTCATTATGTTGAGGATCTTCTCCTGCTCAGGGGAATCCTGATGAACATGGGACAAAAGGATTGGCCAGTGGGAAAAAAAAAACTACAACAAATGATCTAGAGATATCTATCACATAGAATAAAGAAAGCCAAAGTGTTTCTCCATGGCAATAAAGGATTTTTTCTCTAATTAACTTATGGCTCAACATAAAACATAAAAGAAATTTACATAAGAAAAAAGTGATTTTCTTTTTGCATCCTCTACAACATCTTGGGGTGCTGATCGTCATGCTAAGAATCACTGCAAGAGATAGTTGTAATGTGTTAAATCATGGATAATCTTATCATATGCCAACAATGCATTACAAAATCAGTTTATCATAGACAAGCAAATGTCTTACTTAAAATTCCTACATTGTCTTTTTTTTTGAGAAATTAAAGACAATGCTGTAACATAAAAACAATCACATGACATAAAATGATATATGAAAATGATATAATGCATTGATAGTTACTATGCACATGTAAGACAAACTTCATAGCGTAACCCTGACAGTTTTCATGTCATACCAGCACGATGCTGTTAGCATCCACTTTCGATTCCACTTCAGTAGCCGTCATCATGCAGTGTGAAAGAAAAAGTAAAGAGGAGAAAAAGTGTCCAATTTAGGGATGACCAACAGTGCAACAGCATCAAAAGTTACGCAAAAATTACTTCCTTCAATTGATGAGCTTCCATTCAAGAGTTCTTAAAATCATATAAACATTGCCTGTGCAACGGACAATATGATCCGGTTCGACCTCCTCCAAATGTATACTGGATATGGCTTGAGGGAATGCTTTTAAATGGACTTAAGCCCTCAGTATTAACCCATTGCAATTAAGACCCCAGCCAGTGGCCCCATCTTAATATCACCATCTGTAATCCCAGATGAAAACATAATCCCAACACTGGAAAGGGATGATCTTTTTTTTTTCCACTGGTAGCTGTGCACATTCTCCTACTGAGCTACTACTGTACTTAAAAGTTCATGTTTGCATTTTGACAGCCCCACAATACCATTACATTGTTCAAGAAGGCATATGCCAGGTTGAGGTATTCACGCAAACCAAACTATCAAGAGTAGTAATCAACTTAAAGTATAAATCTTTCAGCCAAAAAAAGCAAACAAATCAGAAAGAGCAATGACCAAAAAGCTCACATCAAAGAAGTCATTTTCATGTTATTTTTCTGCCGGGTTGAATGATGAGCAATGGATATCTGGTCAGGTGGAGATGTGAGCTGTTACATTTCTTTTCCTGAGAGGGAGAAAAAAAACTGGGAAGCTCTAATATAAGTGGCAGATAAATATCACACAGGTGTCTTGGTAAATGGTCTGGTTCTCAGCATAAGAGGTGATGCCCTGTACCTTAATACTAACAGGATTTATGCTTCTTTTGACAAATTTTAAAGTAGGGTGAAGGACAGAAATTTTCCTCTGCTAGAAATTCATGTTGGCCACCTAAATTGATTCTCTAATTTGGTATAAAATGTATCATTTCCAGTTACTTCCCAGTTAATGGCTGACAGCCAACCTCAGGTAGCCAAACTCTCTAATGATTTGTACTGACCCGGTGTAATTTGGAATCACATTTTAAAAAGAAATTTTTGCCTGTTTGTTATTAATTCAGTCACAATGCCAAATGCTGATAGTGAATACACACACAAATGTCTGACTGGCAGCTGCTTTAGGCCATGCTGGTTAAGAATTAATGCGACAGGTATTTTGAGACAACTCAAGTTTCAGAATCCCACGACATTTTCCTCAAACCTAAAACATTTGTCAATAAGAACAACTCAAAGATATGTGAAGCCTGGAACTCCTCCATTTACATTCAACAGTAAAGTTTGTGTATGGGCAGTCTAGCATTAAAATGAGATTTTAAGATAACCCTTTAATAGTGCTGAAAAAAAATGTTCATGTTCTCATCAGCTCCTTTTCCATTTCAGGAGCTGTACATAGATGTGACTTCATACATTTGGTGGCAGGACTCCTCTCTCTACTTTGTGTCTGTAATGGAGAGAGTAGTGAATATTTAAACTGTAGGCAAATTGAGCTGTCTAAAGGCATACTGTAGGGAAAACAAGTTGATGGCTTTCCCTTGAAGAGAAGTCAGGGGACTTAGCTATTTCAATCATTTGTGAGGTACTTAACCATTCATAGACTTTCTGGGGGTGACTGAAAACTCTCAGAAAACAGACAATGGACAAGGCACAATATTGAGTGAATATGATATGCTTCTTTTATTAAATATTTTTTTCCAAAGACAATAAAGAAACAAAGACCCACCACACTCACTCCCATTCTTACTACATAAAAGTTTGTGGTAAAAGTGCAGGATTTCAGAAGAAGACAGCAGGTGAGACATTCTGAGATGAATTTTCAAAGATGGGAAAATTGCACCAAGGGTAAAAATGTATCAAATAATGGATATGACTGAATATATTTCTCCCATTTTATATACCTATGAGAATTATAGTGCAATTCGGATTGAGATTATCCCATTCTGTGAAGTTGGTGCAATTGTATGAGTACAAAATATAAGGGAAATTAAAATTATTGTCACAAAAATAAGAATTTGTGAATTTAGACATAATTACAGCATAGGGTACCCTAATCAAACAATAATCATGAGATTCTTTGTTCAAATTAAATATTCTGAATACAGTTTCAATCACAGCAGTAGTATATACACATAATCCATTTCACAGCAAGCATTAAAATAAAAAGAACATTCTAAAACAGGGGGAAAAAAGAATCCTTCATTTATTAAGCCTAAAATTTGACTCTTTTACTTCAGATGTCGGAGATGCTGTAACAAAAGACCAGTACCCAGCTATCTCAAATGAAAGACATGCCCCTTATCCTAGAGTTCCTTGCCTGCCCAGAGTCTTGTCTAACAATCAGGGTTAGGCACCTGGTCCAGTCTCTTCAGGTCAGTGAGGAAGCTGGTTGGTGTAAGGATGTGAGAGGAGCCTGCCAGAGGGAAAAATGGGTGAAATGATACTCGTATTACAATCTTGTGATTGCTGCAAGCCATGTGAGAAGGCAGAAACGAAACTATCACTTTTTAAACATTTATGACTAGCAAAAGTACAGAGTACACCTTCTTCCTAGTGCTTACCAATCAGCACCTCCCATTTCCCTTCAGTAGCTCGAGTGACCTCGTAGGCAGAGCGCATCTCTGAGTGTGACACCCCACCGATCACAAAAATGATGAGCCGGGGGCCGGAGCGATATTCTGAAGGAGATTTGTTTTTGTGCCAGTGTCCAAAACGTGCACTGCTGTAAATACAAAACAGTTATTGAGTGACTAGGTCTCTTAATAATCCTAAGGCCTGTTTGTGAGCTTTTAATTCTCTCACAATGACACAATCACTCATTGGCCATCCCTATGTACTGTAATATAGCAACTGGGATCCTGCAAATATAGTGATGCAATGCTTCTCTTTGATTTGCCAGTGAGTAGAAAATTCCCCCTGCTACTGGAAAATATTAAACGTGAGTCATTAAAAAAAAAAGAAAAAAGAAAAATTCAATCATTCCAGGTAAAAATCCTGGAATAACCAACTATAAAGTCAATGTTTAGCAATATACCATAACATGTATACAAATGACAACTTAATTTGCCACACAAGCTGTAACAAAACCCAAATAAATAAAAATAGAATACATCGCAGATAATCCAAGTTGGGATATTCAACATGTCAACAAATTGTAAGCAAAGAGCTCAGAAATGAGTTATATACAGCATGGATATCAACAGCTGTTGCAGTACTAATGAAATATCAGTGTTTACATTAATGACTACTCAGATTTAAATGCTGAAAAAAGTACTTTGCCAAGCAGGAAGGAGACAAAGCATTGTGCATTAGTAAAGATTATCAGTCAACCTGGGTCGCTTAGAGTGGTTTGTGTAACCACCATAATCATGATGGAAACTCAAAGGGGATTATGGGACATTCAAAGTTAAACTGGCTTAATTTCACCTTTTCAGCAGTTCACTTCGTCTAAAGCCTGGTCGCAACTTAGTTACAGGGATAAAAGCTTTGATGTGCCAAAAATAATCTGTCTGCCACCTCAGTTGATCACCCACTTTTGTATTGCTTAAAAAAAGGCCATATTTTAAAATAACATTTTCCTGGAAGGTTATCAAAAAAAGCCAAAGGAGTGGTATTTTTTTCCCTTTACAATTACTTTCCCCTCTGACCCCTTAACCTAACTTCTCTGATGAGGTAACACCGTGTCATATAGTATGAAAAAAAATATCCTTTTTCAGGACCCACCTGACGGCAGTCTGGGTTGTGGTGATGGGAACAGGATCAGAGATGAATGGCCACTGCTTTCTGTCCAGTTTGTCATCTATGGCATTCTGTGACAAAGAAACAGAGATGGTGTAAAAATGTCATCCAGCTGAAGGGCAGAGTCCCATCATGTCCGTTACACCCGCGACCTCTTTTAGACTTTGATACCTCCATGATGTCCTTAATGGTGGGTGTCCACCTAGACAGCTGGTAGGTGCTTTCAGTGCGCTCCTTCCGCTCTGGCAGCATTTTCCCAGTATTGGGGCCCTGTCAGAAGAACACAATTTGTTGAACAAATGCTAAAGTAATGTCTTTATATAAAAAAGACCAATGTGACTATAACCAGACAGACATCAGGAAAGTTACCTCCGATATAATGTTACAGCCCAAGTGCTGCAGGTTGGTGATGATGTTGCTGTCTGCCTGAATGTTAGCATGCTGGATGAGCTTGTTAAGGTTCTCTTCCCCAATGCCTACATAGAAAGACACATAATACAACCTGTCAAGCTTGCACTCTACAGTAGCAGTCATGTGGACAAGTGTGCTTCTCTGCACCAGGTATTGGTGAAGACGTGTCAATTCCTGTACTGAGGGCCTACCTTTTTTCTTGTGGAATATGTACAGTAGTATGATTCGGATCTTGTCATAGGCCTCAATTTCATTGTTGAGAAGCACAGGGACAATGCTTTTCATGGCATCTTTTAAAGGTTCTCCTTCTGCATTTGACCCCATTGCCAGGTCCTGTAGGACACACCAGTGGTTGAATTTTAACAAATATCAGAGTCTGAACTGTAAATTATTATGCATCTTACAAAAGTTTCATTTTTTACTTCAGTAGAAGGTTTTCTATTTTGCTATCATATCTATATGGATTTCCACAGAGTAACAATGACATACTGGGATTTCAGGAAAGTGAATGCTTGTGGTAGATTCATAGGAACACGATAACTTCTGAACTGCCGTGGTGATGGGTATGCTGTAGTGAAAGTATTTCTCTAAAGTTAAATATGGCTGTTTAGCTGCATGCCATAGATTTGGTGTATCTGCAGCCTTTCTGAGGCCTGTCTCCTTACCGTTTTTCTTTGTCCTACAACTCTCTCACATGACCATGCCATGACCACTGGACTATTGTCAGGATCCTATAACGCTAACACTTGCACATTTTATTACACACACTTGTAAACTGCACTGGGTCTGAGTGTCAGCAAAATGTTTCACCTTATAACGTGAAATGTCAAACAAGTAAGCAAAACATTCTTGAATGAAGAACTTGGCTTACAATACATAATAAATTCCAGAGCTGAATGTGTAATCCATCAAAACCATTCACAAATACTGGCTACTTAACTAAGGCTTTTATACTTACACCTAGCTTTGGGATGTTCCTAAAAAGCAAATCTGAGTGTTGTCTAACCTTGCTAAAAATCTCTGGCTAAGCTTTTTGGTGAATTTGGATTAAGCCTCATGTCAGGCCAATCAAACTTAAAACTGTGCAAGAGTAACTGAAATTTGAGAACAGGTAGCAATGCACTACAATTAGTGTCATTCATTTTTAATATAGTTGCATACACACACTGTATTTAGTTGTGCCAAACAATGCAAAACATTTATACAAGGACAGCTGACAGGACGCTGTGGCTGTTTGGCTAAAGCTGTCCATCTTAGAGCCAACACATGCCCATAGGATTAAAGAGACAGCTTTCAGACATACTGAGGCTCCATTAGTGTGATGGAGAGCATCATTCATACAAAAAGGCCCCATTAACACTTACATCTCATAATACCACAGCCATGCATTGCTTATCATTTCTTCTGTGCCTGTGATTCATTTGATACAGGTCTAAATCTGGCAGAATACACACCCTCAGGCAGACAAAGCATGGTTGTCATATTCAGACAATGTACTAGAGCTTGGCTATGGTCTTGGCCATGGCTTTATCCCCGGCTCATGTTGATGGAGGGGATTTCTGGATCGCGAGTTCTACATGTGTCTGTGATATTAAAGGTCTTTACTCTTAGTAGTGACATAACAGCTTCCTCTGCATTACTTTACATGTAAGGAGGTGATGTCGTGTTTCAAGCTCTTTACGCAATATTATCATTAAGATTCCCCATTAACTATCACCACAGTGCCGGTGGTGCTTGGACATATCCCGGAGGAACTATTAATAAATAGGCTGGCGTGGCAAGGTCACTTGCCATGCTGAGTGAGTGAAAGAGTATAATTCCATATCAGACATACTAACCATGGTGGCTAACGTGTTGGGACTTTAGCAGAAAACACTTATATAAAAACTACAGAGTAGCTGCAGTCAGTTTTACCAGTAACCATAAACACTGAAACCTATATAATCTATATTCAACTCTTCACAAATATTCCAACTTTGAATCTACCTGAAACTTAAATTCCACAAATTCTATTTCCAGAAAACAGGAGGTTTAATGAATTTAACAAAACACACAACTGCCCTCACAGTGCATCTAAAAACACTTCAGAGAGTTTTATTTTTTATTTGCCATTGGTGTTTGTATGTATGTTTGTTTGTATGAAAATATTATTTGTTATGATGAGATCTTATTCAATTTTTAACTCTCATTGCCAAGCATGTTTTAGACACAGACAGAACAGCATTTTTGGCATCACTTATGAGAGCCTGGACAGTATAGACTGTATGCTGCACAACAGTACTGACCTGTTCCACCTCACAAAGCTTATCAAGAGAGGCCTTGAATTTCTTCATACAGGCTTCTGCTAGGTGCAGGTGAGTGGAGTACTGTAAATAAAGTATGTTAAGTTATGTATACAGTGCATATACTCATCAGTAATTACAGACATAAAAAAAAACACATTTGTGACCCTGAGTACCACAGTTAAGGTTTGTGAACATGAAGATTTTTTTAAAGCTAGAAACAAATAATATATACTCATCTAAAGGAATGACTGTTTGTGGACAATATGCCAACGCAGAGTTAAAGTGCACTGGAATATAGGCACGTTCACAAGTTCAGAGTGGTGTAGAGATTTAAATGAAAACACTGACTCCATAAAATCAGTCTCAGAATCACTGTCACAAGAGGAGATTCAGACAGTGTCCCTGAATGAACTCAGATGTTTACAAACCCTGACTGAACTGTCCGAGAACATGTGAGAAACAACAACGAAATAAAGAGGATTATCTGTTTAAAATAGAAAGATTAGAGATATATTGGAGAAAGAGATGACTTTTCTTAACGAGAATCACGTTACAATCTTACCAAGCTCAGTTCTTTCTGATATTGTGGCATCTTCTTTAACATCTGTGAGAGATCTTTTATGTTTGCCTGAAGATCAAGAGACATTTTTACTCAAAGATGGGGCAGGAGAAAAATTCAATCTTAAAATTCTACCACTAAAATCTATAACAATGGAGCAAAAAACAAAAATTCCCATAAAAACTCACATTATCAGTGGACATCCTTTTACTTTCACAGAAGTTGCGGAGAAGTTCTGTCACTTTCCTGTAACAAGTTTAGTAAAAGTCGAGTTACCCTGGGCAGGAGCAGTATCATTGTTACTCATAATTTAACTAGGAGTTGAATATAAATTTTACCAAACTGAAATGTGCCTTGACTTTTTCTTAAAACTAGAACTTCAGAGTCATGATTCCACCCAACTAGTATATGTAATATTTTTTTAAAAATCAATCCTCTAACCAAATGAAAGCATCTTCCAGCAGTGGCTGAGTAAGGTGACAAGGAAGTCCATTTGTACAAAGATGGAAGTCACTTAGCTGTTTCAGACTTACTTGGTGACATCTGCTATGTGCATGTGTCTGAGCTGAACCCACAGATCATCATCTTCATCCAGCAAAACCTCTCTATCCCTTGAATCCCCGATGCCAGTAGTCTGATACCTTAAGAATTAAAACAGGGGCACAAAACTCAAATGAGTACAGGGAAACGACATGCCCACAACAGCATGCACACAGACAGGCCAATCAAGGGAACAGAGAGCTGACCAGCAGTCAAGTGTTTACTTACTTGTAAATGTCCTGTTTGATATCTAGCAAGTCATAGACCATTGCCTGGAACGTCAACTCGTGCAGAATAGGTGAGATGGGGTCAAAACCACGATCGACAATCAGTAACTGGGATCTCGCTTTATCAGCACCCTAAAAACAATGAACATTATGAACGGCTGATTCAACTAATGAGAGACTGGAATGATGTGCAGTAAACGAGGATATAGTCCGCATGCAAGAACAAAATGTTGTTACTGGTTTCCAAAATGTCTGAATTTGTCTGCTCCTTCAGCGGGCCTATATTTACTTGGATCAAACCCTCCGTTTTGGTCCAAACTTTTGAATTTCTGGCATGAGTATAGTTAGGGCTGTGATGGTAACTGCATTACCACAATAACACAGTCATGTGATGCCTACCACCAGCTTGAGCTCATTACCATCAACACCGCAATTTTTTTTAAAGCACCAGAGAGGGGGAGATACACAGGTAATGCCTCCGTATTTCTCTTCTCCCGATAGGTGAAAAAAATAGCCTGAAGTCAGGCTTTACAATTAAGATACTGATCAACACAAATCCCAGGCACGTCAACATTCTTTCTAGAACAGATGTAAAGTGATAGAAAGAGACAGACCTAAAATGGTGCAAGCACTTCAGCTAACACCTGCCTACAAATTGTTCATGTCAAGAACAGTCAAGAATAGCGTATTCAAGATATGTGGGACAAAAAGAGAATGGTAATACATGCCTTTTGAGGCCCATCTCAGGTGCAAGGAAATGTCAGCTAAGAGACACAGAGAAGAAAAAAGAGCAAGGTCCAGCAAAGAGTCAGAAAAGCAAGTAACAGGAAATAAAACCCAGAAACCACAGAGATAAGACACCTTGTTAAGTAAAAAGCTGAGTAATTTAAATTAAACTACAATTTATCATCTAATATGGAAAAAACAGATTTAGATGAAATAGCAGTGAGAGAAGCATTTTGGCCATAGAATACAATAAGGCCAGTAGAGCAGAAAGGAAATGCCACAAGTGGTGGTGTAGTGTTGAAGCGTTTCTTCACCTCTCCCATGCTGGGATTGTCAGCCTTATGAGCATTAAGACGCTGGTAGACCTCCGTGGCCAGTCTGAAGTTCTCGTCTGGGCCCCTAAGAGACAGGATGGAATGCAACTTTGAACTGGTCATGTAAACTTAGTGAAACACCATGTTCACCTAATGTGTATGCAAGACTCCTTTACCTGCGGTAGCGGACTGCAGGGTACTCTTTCAGAGTGTCACACAGGGTGGCAATCTGCTCAGCAAGATTCTCCATCATTCTGCCTTTATCCACAGATGAAACAGGACTATAGAAGGAGTGCATGGAGGTGGGATCGTCAAGGGAGAAAACCTGCAGGGATGACGGGAGTTGAAGTTTACTTTAGTCAGGCCATGACCTTTTCAGGAAAATCAAAACCTGAAGAAAAGTCGTGTCAAGTCCCCACCTGAGATTCATATGGCAGAAAAGCAACATTGATCTCTTTTAAAGTCTTGATGACCTTGGCAACTCTGGATCTCCCAATCTCAGTAAAGAGACCATCTGGACAAGCTAAAGAGGAAAAAAGTCATCAGCATACTTTATATCATTATTAAGAATACCAATCCCATAAATGCTGTAAGAAGCAAACTTAATGTGCATATCAAAGATATATGCACAGCTCACGATCTTACTGTCAGTGAAGAAGATGTGTGCTGCTTTGTAAGTGAAGGCTGTTTCTTTGAAGTCATTGATCAGAGCTCGAACTGACTGCAATTCAAACACATTTTTAAGAATTACTAGGTATACAGGGAATATCAAAATGAAACACCGAAGGTCAGGACACTACAAAGGGACAACTGAAAGAAAGACATGTCTCACCTTTTCAACTGGTGAAATCAGATAAATGGCATCCAGACTAGAGATGGGTTCCCTGCGTTTATTGATATCCTCCACAACTGTGCAGCAGAAGGGAAAGGGAACATAGTTCATTACAAATAATAGGATTCAACTGGCAATAACAGAAAACACGAATATAAAATGAAAAGCAGTAATACAACAAACCAAGACAAGTGACTTCAGTGCATGCTGGCATGAATTACAAGTTTGTGTTGAATTCTAGTGGAATGACAGCTGAGGTGCTCTGTTGCTCTGCTTGGCGCAGATGGGTCTGTGTGTCGACCAAAATGCCAGTGCTAAATTTTTTTTTATCTTTTGCGCCGAGGAAGTGGTTGAAATGTATGCAATTGTTTTTACAATTGCTCTTTGGAGCAGAAGGTTTGCTGTCTGACACATTTTGTGGTTTCAAAACCGATGTTTCATTATATTTGTGATTAGTCTGGTTAGCTCATCTCTTTTCTTTTGGTCTTCCCTATAAATGAAAATAAACCTAATACATGTGGGAGAAAATACAAAGCTACCAAGTTCTTGCTGTCTTGCATCCTCCTGTGCAGAGTTATATTTTTGGAGATGAACCACAAGCTGCAGCATCTGGCTTTGCGTGCTAAACCAACACAACAGACACCTATGGCATAGCTACTGTAGCATTTTGACACCGGACCATAAAGTGGCCCTTGCATGCTTTTCATGCTCATCAAACCTGCCAGTCATCACTCATGTCCTGAGGACAGGGGCACTGTCATTCCAGGATAGATCAGTCATCAGGCTCATTGGCTTTGTTTTGACAAATTAAGACCTTGTTTCAATAACCTTAAAACTCCTACATCCTATAATAACCACCAAAAACTTCCTTAGAATATATGCTGTATCCCCAATTTCCTCTATAATAAGGATCTCAGGTAGCTGATAACATGAAATAGGTACAGTTCATACAGTGTATGACCTGACAACCTTTACTTCTTTCATCCTGGTCATATAAAGACAGATTTATAATTTATACTATAAATAGCTAATCCATCTGCATCTGTGGTTCCTGCTTAGTTGGCAGATACTGTTGCTGTAGCTAACTTGGACCTCTCTAAAAAAGTAACTGTGTAGAATGATGCAATACCACAAGACATGTGATTGGTTAACTAGACCACTTTGTACTTCTGTGTTCTGCTGTCGATCTCTGCAATACAGAACTGGAAACATTCATACCTGTGTAGCCCACTACAGCCTAGTACAGTGACACTTCAACATGAGAGTATATTGGCCTTAAGACCATAAATTTACTGGAAACTTACTGGTCACCCCCTCTGCCAAAATATCAGACATCTTGCAGCAGGACGATAGAATTCGCATGCTCATGTGATCCACAATGAGGACCTGGAGAAACAATAAAGTCTGTAAGTTAAAAATTCAATGAAACCAAGTCAGGAAATTTCTGAATGCTTTGAATTCAGCTGTCACCTTCCATTCTCCATCCTTCTTCACACTTTTGATGACACCATTGAGGATTTCTGTAGCAAAACAAGACACATGTTATGGACTAAGTGTCACTGCCATCAATAACATATGAGACATATGAGAAAATAGGCACAAGCGGTGCCCTACTGGATTTACAGTTAAATAAAAAAGGCAGGCAATAGTTAGAAGTGACAACAGCAGTAACTTCAAGTTTATAAAGATTAGTCATATTATGTCACAACTCTGAGTCAGCAACCAGGAACTATCTTTGAACCAATCCTTTTATTTTTTACCATTTATATTAACTTTCTGATTCGCCATTTGAGTGTAAATTCCTTGTGTTACACTCAAGTTGACCAGCTTATGGGGATCAGGTAACACAGTTGGCCCCCTGGATTCCCAGACACAGCAGCTGAGGTAACACAAGCAACACAAGCTTTCATACCACTGGGGGAAAAAAAAAAAAAAAAAAAAAAAAAGCCCACAGCAAGCTTGTAATGAATGCAACATACTGACAGTGACGTTTTAAGTTGGTATATATACAATACATTTTGTATGCTGTCAATACCAATGAAAAAGCCCCTACACTAGTATGGTCCAACCAAGCTTAATGGAAAGACAATGTTTGGAGTACAGAGGTTGTTTACCAGGTCAAATTCAGTTTCTTATTATTATCATCAGAGCCAGTGACAAATTAAATGACATCAGCAACCAAAAGCAGTATTTTAAATAGGGGTCAAAAATTCATTGTGACGGCCCACTTTAAAAATTGAACTTTATGGTCAATTTGCAGTGTATCACAATGCTCACTGTGTACTGTATTTTGTGTTCACGCATTAGGCCTGCCATTTAGAGATACATAAGTTGCCATTCAAGTGAATGAAAAGTCATTGTTGAATTCTTACTCCACCCTGGCTTGGGCAGAGTCAGTGTCAGGGATATAATTAAATGTGGACAGCAGTGCATGAGGATTTGATTGATTCTGAATGTCTGATGTACCCACTTATCAAGGACAGACCTTAGCGGAATTCGCCAGAATCAATACTTGCCTCCCACTGCATTGTATATTTTACAAACAGCAGCTGTATCTTGCCTAAAATATTTTACTTGTGAAATACAAACGAATCATTCAATTCCCAAATATTTGAACATATCCATTTAGAACATTTTTTGTGTTTTATTATCATTATTATTATTATTATTATTATTATTATTATTAATCAGTCAAGGTACAAGGCTGTAACTGCAACTAATTCACTCGTGTCGAAGTATAGAAAAGCTGAACAACGGACAAGTGCCGCAACAGATACTATTACAGCTACTAAAGCTTAAAAAAGCGACTTAACGCTAAAGCTTTTCAAGTCATTTCAGTGTGAAGTGCCGCTCATACTTCCTCTAGCTAAAATTAGCATCACGGGGCTCCCGATGCACAACGAGCGGCTGAAGCTAGCAACCCGCAGGAAAAAGTTTTACTTGTACACACAATGGAGCAGTGTCACGACAATAAACAATTACCTACCCTCCTTGAACACTGATATCAAACTCAAATTTAATCCTTTGGTGCTTCTTCTTTTCTTACAAAGGTTAACGTTAACATTTTTGAAACTGACGGCAGCAGGAAGAATCTGTTGGGGCGACTCGCTCATGTACTCACTGTTACGTTTGGTATTCACAACCGTCAGGCAACTTAAAAAGGGACATTTTCAGGTTAACTATACCCTGTGTATGTCTTTAACAAATAAAAGAGCACAATATTTCAACAAATAGGTAACTTACTTTCCCCCACCACCGCTTTCAACCCACTCGGTGCCATCTTGACAGTACTTTGCCACCAAGTTACTTCCTTGTTGATTTTTTTTTTCCTGTTCCTCCACTCAGCACTAGAAAGCGAAACATTACCACCTAGCGTCTCATCCCGGTATTACATTCCAAGTGTCCAAAAAATAAAATAAAATAAAATAAAATAAAATAAACCCTAACCCTAAAATAAAATTTAAAAAAGCGTTAATTTTTCTTGAAACAAATGGTGATAACCTCTCATGAAAGCTTTCATTTGAAAAAACAAAACAAACCACATTGTCATATTTCTATAGGAGTGCTATAACATAATCTTACATACTTAATACATAACATTATTAATGTGTCTGTGGTACTCAGTGGTGGCATTATGCTGTCTCCATCGTACTTAATGGTATTTTTAGCTCCTCTGGCATTGCTATAATAATCCTGTAATATTCCTATGGGACGTACAGGCTATATTTATTGTGATCTGAACAGTAAAGTGAAGGGGTTTATCCATAAATATGTACATTTAATCTTTTTTGTTTGATGTTTGAGTGCATTGAGGCCATTTGGCTTCAATCACTATGCTTTCATTTCCTTTTGATCGCATTTTCTGTATTTTCTGTTTGTCTGTAGGATTGCCTGAGGTACAGGAAATACAGTATCACAGAAGGAATATTGTCAGCCAGGAATTATTGTATTATGAAACACTGTAAGACGATATGTTTAATTCCGAGAAATAAAAAAATGACAACTATGAAAAAGAACAGCTATTAGAAATAAATACACCCACTCATTGTGTCCAGAGCCTCAGGACACTGACTGTGCCAGTCTGAGGGTATCAATTGATGAGCTGTAATGGAAATTTACTGCTCATATCTGCAAATGTAATGGAAATTTACTGCTCATATCTGCAAATGTAATGGAAATTTACTGCTCATGTTTGCTTAGTTAGTATGCTCTTGATTCATATTTTGAAACCTTTGTCACACCTGGGCAACGTCTACTAGGTTCCTGTTTTCTGTGTAATTTCTACGCTTCTATTTCTATTTCAACGCTTGTATTTCCTTTGTAATGAACCCAGACATGTGCAGCGCCTAGACCCAGACAACGGCCCCGGCCTGCACGCGTAAACTTTTGATAAACTCTTCTTTCTAGGAACTTGAACTCTTGACTCAAGGGACTTGAACCTTTACTCTGAAGAGCTTGAACTTTTGACTTGTTTCCTTTACCTAATTTGGAAATGCCACGTGCCAGCTGCGTTCAGACAGGATGCAGATGTGTTGAACTATTGTACGATATTTTCTGTATGTCTCTGCTTGTAACCACTCTGCAGGACTTCCCTGCAGACTGCCTTGCACTCTGCTTGGTTCTCCTCTTCAGCGCTGAATAATAAAAATACACAAAGACAACTTATTGATTCCAATTCCTTATTTAACCATTTAAGAGAAAGATCCACGACAGAGCCTTGGGAAATTCATGATGTTGTCAACCGTGATGGATGAGTAGTTACATATTTCTGTTTAGAGTTGTTGGTGTCAAAGTAAAGGCCTAACAAGAACTAACCAAAGCTCAGAAGTAGTAGGAAATAGTGAGTGTGTAGGTCTGAATGTGACAGTGTAATTTTGCATTTGGCACATATGTGAAACCTGGGTGATAATATATGAAATGGTGCTAGTAGATTATCCTGTCAGACCCTCCACAATACACCTTTACACAGCTGTAATAGTTACATCTGTACTCCAGTCTACACATAAATGTAGTCACTAAGGGTGAGCACAGATAGGTAAAGAGTAATTCTATGCTTTCTATTTGAAGTCTTCTTTTTTCACTTGAGTTTGACCCATGACTGTTGAACCAACCCTTAATCATTTCATAGTTTCATACAGAGAGAGAGAGAGAGAGAGAGAGAGAGAGAGAGAGAGAGAGAGAGAAGTATTTTCCATGTTAAGCAGTGTTTTATTTTTTCATTCAAGTTGAAATGTTTCTTAAATATTGATTTATACTCCTGGCCTTGTTCTCTCTATTTAAGGATGATGTCTGGATACTCACTTATGTTTTCTGAGTAAAATTATATAAAACGCAGAGTTTTCCCTGCCTATCTATACCTCAAAAACAGGCTATCTACCTCAGACCTGCCTCAGTCAATCTGATACACTCAAAACCACACCCAAAGCTTGTCTGCTTGTTTTTGTTTGATTGTTTTGTTTTTTGTTTTCAAGAAACAAATGAATGCATCTGTTATAGTAATCCAATTACATGAGACAAAGCAAATAAATTTTAATGAAAGAAAACACTAGAAACTGGTGTGTTAAACATACAAATGCACATATCATACATCATGTAAAATAAATAATTACATTATTATATCTGATCCAGTAAGGTATTTAGTGAAAGACCATCAAGTAATTATTTGCTGACACTGCCACCAAAGCAAAACATACAGAGTGATCATGGCATTTGATAGTGCTTGGTTTCAGTCCTGGTCTTGTGGGACAGTGTGATCAGACAGAAAACAGGCATCATCAGGCATCAATAATCCCCGGAAACACACCCAACACACCCTTGGGGTGTATAATCAACTCAGTGATTTCCGAGGTGTCATGCTCCAATGCCAATGAAACCACTTTCCTCTTTCAGGAAGAAACAACGTTTTTTACAAGATGCTCTTCCAGCTGCATTGTTGTGGAGACTGAAGCCGTCCTGCAGCCGAGTCCTCAGTTCTCAGACTCCACATCCATCTCCTTTAACAGCCGCTGCTCTTTACGCGCTCGCATCCGCTCCTTGAAGTCCTCCAACTCTTTCCTCTGTAAATAAATAAATAAACAAATAGACAGATAAATAAATACTACTACTACTAAAAATGATGATGATAATAACTACCCAATCACAAGGTCATTTCTGCAGCTAGCATGATAAAGTTATATTCACAGTGGGTTCTTTGTTTCTTCTTAAGAGGATTTAAAATTGACCTTGTGCATGAAGGTGTCGTATTTGATATCAAGATTAAACATGTTATTCTTCAAGGGTTTAAAAAAATAAAATCACGTCAAATAGTAATGCCTTGTGGCTATTGGAGCATGTCTTGAGGGGAAATCCAGTAAAATTACTGATTTCAATACTTTAAAAACAAACAAAGAAACAAACTTCCAACCTGAAACTGCATGGTCTGCAGATACGATGTGAAGTGAACCACTTTTAGATTACGCAAATGTTCAACAGCGGAAATCCTTTGTCTTTAAATTTGCTTGCAATCATAATAAATTCAGAGAGAATATTAGGCATAAAAGAAGACATTATCGCAGCATCCCACGTATGAGCTTTGACAACCTCTGGATTAACTACAATTAAGTGCATTTAGGCACAAATAATTAAAAAAAAAAAAAAAAAAAAAATTAAAATCTAACCATAATATACTGTAGGTGTGGAGGTTATAGAGCTAGTTATATGTCTGCCCAAAATGACCCAGCCCATGTGAAGCTTGGATGTGTAGGTTTATCTCTCATGATGCGTTCACTTGTATTGTTTCTATCAAGTTTACTTACATGCATCCGCTCATCAGGGGGGAAGATCTCCCTCTGGACACCGTTCATTGAGACAACACCAAGACAAGAAGACATCAATGTGTTATTTCAACAGGAGCTGTAACAAATGGTTGACTGAGATGAAGAGCCGCATGAATGCCAATCACATT
This sequence comes from Myripristis murdjan, assembly GCF_902150065.1. NCBI lineage: Eukaryota > Metazoa > Chordata > Actinopteri > Holocentriformes > Holocentridae > Myripristis > Myripristis murdjan. The sequence goes on along the minus strand of NC_043987.1, from coordinate 21,020,643 downwards.
ACTGACCTTCCTCTTCACGATGTATTCCTCAAAATACTCAGCCTGATTAGAGATCCAGAACATGGTGACGGGGAAAGACAGATACAGCATCATCTGCTCGACAGGAAAACAAACAGAGCATTGTGGCGGCTGGTAGAGGAAGACATGCAGTTGTTATATCATGACCGCACTGATGCTAATGCTAACGGCTAAGTTTATAAGCAAAACACGTTCACTTTCACCACGACAACAGCAAGAACATTAAGTGTAAAACGGCGATGGTTATAGATACATTCCGATATCACAAAACGTTACAAATATGTTACACTTACTCTGAATATCTCGATTTTGACACCCATGTTTTCCTCTCCGGTGATAACTCAACCTTCACATGCCTCACTTCCGGACTGTCTACCCAGCACTTGCACAACGACCAAGACGTCCAATCACTGTTGAGCTGCGGCGCATGCACAGTGGTTTCCACATGAGGAAAAAAGAAAACAGACCCTAAAGATTTTGGTTTGTATTTGAGGGCTTTTGCAGCTATAAAAATAGTATTGGCCTCACTCAAAACCCCAAGATGGAGTTAAAACAGCTCTCCTACGTATTTGCTAACTAAAAAAAAAAAAAAAAAAAAACCTGTCAAGGGGATAGCCTGGTGTATAAATACGTATTTGCTAACTAAAAAAAAAAAAAAACCTGTCAAGGGGATAGCCTGGTGTATAAATACTGCAGAAAAATGTCATGCAGCTACTAAAACAACAACAACAACAACAACAACAACAATAATAATAATAATAATAATAATAATAATAAATACACCACAGAATAACCCGCTGCGGAAATTAAAATAATCTTAATATGAAGTCACGAGTAGCTGAATTATAATTTTTTATATTATTTTAATCACTTGTTATTCATCATAAGCTTTAAATATAGGGAGCATAGATGTTGCACACTTTTAAAGAAACCTACTAGTTATTAAAGTTACCTATTAGTAAATTAGTATTAAACCAGTAAAACATTTGCATTTTCTTCGCTAAAAGAAAAGAAATAACTAAAGGGGGTCTGTGCGTCACAAAGGTCTTGGTGAGCCATTAACTCCAGGTCAAACTTTTGGCCAGAAGATGAAACAAAATGCACGAATTAAGACATGATCCCGCTCATAATACAGTGTCATGTTTGACGTTGTTATCCACTGGGGGGCGCTGCCAACCACCAGTTCTGCCCAGCGGTCAGCTGTAATATCTGCACACAGCCTTTTGACAGTCACTAAAACTCAAACCTGTTCAGTGGCATTTTGATCTGTACGGGCATCACCGGATCGATCATCATATTCTGTGCATTATGTGACAATGACCAAATAATAATGATGATAATTAGGCCTATAATAATCCTGCATGGTAGGGTTGATAGGATTAACATGGTTATTTGTTTTGAGGAACACAGTATTTTGAGTGATCACAGACTTAAGCACATCTGAACATTTAACAACATTCAACAACGATTTAGACCATGAATTGTTGCATAATTGCATAATTTTATTTCTCATATGCACATAAAATCCCATCTCAGGGTTAGGGTTATGACCGGACTTGACAGAACTTAATTAAAAACAAACAAACAAACCAACAAAACAAATAAACAAACAACAAATAATTAAATAAATAACCTAAAAAAATAGATTTCAGTTGCCTCAAAAGTTGCACGCTCTATACGTCGTCTACGTAAAGACCTACGTGTTACGTCATCGACAACGAGAGGTGTTCAGGATCCTCGGAGAGAAAGATCCCGCGCGCCCTGGCAACCTGATAAACCCAGGTAAACGGTGTCGTTTCAATCATCATTTTTGCCAGTCATGTCTTCTCAGAAAGCCGTATGAATAGACAGTAATAAACATGTTAATATCCGTCTAAAGGCGCAAGACGTCGCGATAATGCCCGGCTCTGGTTGAGACTGTTGAGCTGAATGGCGGCCTGTTCATGCTAGCTAGTTTGCTAGCTAAAGCTAGTTGGCAGTTGTCTATCAAAAGACACAATAACGGCACATACGCTGCATATGTAACTCGCATCCCGTTCCTGTCTCACCCACAATTTGCCGACATATAGACCCAGCCAGTGTTGTTACCAGCACCGTGTTGCATATGTAACGCCAGTTTGCTCGTCGACTGCCTCTTGTGTTGTGGGAGACGCTGACGCCGTCACGGTGATGATGGCGCACACTCAGTCAGGCTGAGTCTATTTGCTGAGAATGCAGTCCTGGAACAATTGATATAAAATACACGCAAACGCCTAACATTCATTTGCCCAAAGGTTGCAGCCGCGATCACTGGGATAAACGCGCGTTTGTTTGCGCACTCTTTGACTTTTCAATTGGTGCTGGCGTTCATTACGAAACCCAGGCAATAATCAGAGCCCTGTGGCCTGTGGTCCTTGCTTTTCCGGCGATGCTCGCTTATCAACATTATTCTGCGCATCAGCGTTTTATGGAACACATATAGTAGTGAGCCATATGTCGGTCAGAGGAGTGTGAGCTTGTAATAACGTTATGTGTGTCCCCAGCACGACTGTTTTTTGTAGACACAAAGCAGCGGCGTTGAGCCGACTGGTATTCTCAAACAGATTACGCATGTAGAGGCCCGTTATTTAGTTTATACTGTCTCTGTTGTTTTTCTTGTTAGAGGAGTCTCTCTTTTTGCGCTTGGTTTATCATTGTTGTGAGTCATGTTTATTTGTTTGATAGCTGACAAATGCCATGGCAGCCAGACACATGGAGCCCAATGTGATTGGAACATGGAGTTCTATCTACTGACGTCGGTATACCTGCAGTCATAAGCATATTTTGATTGGTTTTGTTTCCTCGCGGTGGCACAGACCGAAAATAATTGCCCCCCAAGTGTGTTTATTTAAACCTTAGAGTGTTTCGTAAATGACTGCTTCAGCCTTCCTTTTCCATGCTTCCTATAAGTAAATATTTTTAATATATTAGTAAGAGCTGCAGATGTTGGAGGTGAACGAACGCTGTCTGTCAGTACTGTAATTACCTGGTGTTTAGGTGTAACCAGTGTTAGCATTTCAGCCACAAGATGTAATTATGTGCATGAGTACACATGGGTTCAAAGGGCATGCACATACCAGGTGGGAAGTTGATCAGTCAAGCCCACAGCATTGAGGTTTTCTGCTATATAGGTGCTATGTAGGCCATTAACTGCTTTTTTCCTGCAATGTGCTTTGATTTGTTGTTTAATTAACAGGGTGCTTGCAAATTACCAGTGAGGTTAAGAGAGGAATGTGCATGTGCGTACTTGCTTCCATGGATTTTGGTGGAAAAGTATTTTCTGTGTCGATTTCTCCCTCACAGTCCTACCTGTAATTTTGGTTATTATATGCGTCCCATGCTAGAGAGCATCGTTTCCTTGCCCTCCTTGAAAATCTTTTACTGTTCTCTCTGCTTTAGTTGCCATGGTAACACCATCCTTGGCCTAGTTGTGAATGACCTCTGAATGAAGAAGAGCGAGTGGTCTGGGAACAAATGAATGAGCAAACAAAATGTATTTTAGTCTGCACGAGACCTTCATTTATCACTTTTGAATAATTTCGCAGGACTGCCATGAGAGTTACTGTAATCATGTTAATAGGAACCGCTGTAAGCAGAATATTGCAGGAATTCTCCTCCTTTCAGATGAAACCAAGCATCTCATGCCAGAGCATCTATCTGTAGTTAACCTTTGTGTTTTTTTAGTTTAAAGTGGATATGTAGGCCTATAGGGATGAAACACTTACTGGTTTCACAATAAACCATGATAAAATCCCCATGTTAATACCGTTTCAAATTTTAATTATCATTAAAGCCATGTTTGATTACTGTGCTTTGAGAAACGCACAGGGAATAATGTCCAGCATCAACCAAAGTTAACAGCAGTCTCCCAGACGGCAGCAATACACCTTCGCTGTTTCTAGTTTGCCACTAATTTCATCAGAATTGCACTGCAGTTACCTCTCATGGCCACATGGTGCCATCTGTAAAGTTAATGCACATTTGATATGTAGTTTTCATATGTTGACATAAGGTATTGGTTGTGTTATGCAAACAAAAAGGGCATAGTGCTGCTAATTTTGTTTGTGGTTTTCAATATTAAACTTGGTGACATGATTTCATATGTGTGTCAGTACTTTTTGAACTTTTTAAGCACAGTATTGGTTGCTATCATCATGATATGAAATTTTCATACCGTTTCATCTCTGTAGTTATGTACAATAAAGATCCACAGCCCTCTGTCATCTGTCCAAGTGAATGGTTGATTTCATTGATGTAGTTTATCTTCTAAAGCAATGCTGTTTCATATCACAAGGTCACTGTAATATCAGGTCACTTATTGCCATATGACAGAAATTTGAGGCTGTAGAGTGTTGTTTGATGTGGATGAAAGAGGCTAAATGCAAAGTTGCAATTTGCAATCTGTTTTGTGTCAAGTTACATAATGTTTGGACATCTAAAGAGCAAGGACTGGATCAAAGGTGTGAAAGTGCTTTTGTTTTTTACTACCATATTTTCACCTTTATGATTATTTTCCCTGACCTTGTTTATACCAACACACACCTATACGTACAGAAGTGCATACGTGCACCATTTGAAGTTGGCATATATCCTGTTCCCCTTTTTTCTGCTCAGAGTCCCAATGGGTTTCGCCTGCTCCAGTGCTCAGATGATTAATGGAAGTGCCTTCAGACTTTCTCGCTGAGTCTCATCTCTGTGTGCACTACTGCCTCTCCCTCTGACCAACCCCCAATCCTAATGCAACGCTCTCCTTTGCTTTCCCTGTTCCTATTGCCACCGCCACCCCCACCCCTACCCCCGAATGACAGGGCCATCGGTTTGGCCTTCTCTGAATTGCTGTAGGTTTGAGCTTTGTCACTCTGGCAGCTGCTGTATTGTCTCTGGGAATGGTGCATATGGCACGTGGACCAGGGAGTGGGTCTGCAAGGACAGTGTCTGAGTCTGGCTGCGGTACAGAGGGGCTGCTGCTTGTTTCATCTGGGAAATCAGATATTGCGCAGAGTGCTCGCTAGTCACCTGACAGGAGTGTACACTGCAGAGCGTAGTGCTTTACTCCCCTGATCTCTTGGGGGTATGATGTCTGACTAATTTGGAAATTGAATTGGCCTGGCGCACTCTTAGCTGTGTTTGTGTGTGTGCGTCTGAGACATTAAATTGATTGAGAGGTCATGTTGCCTCTGGAAGAGCGTATTCAGTACCCATGCATGTGGTGTGTTGAGGATGTGACGTGCTGTGGTAGAGACTCTAAAATTAAACTTCTCATAAAACATCTCTCAGCCTACATCTGAAATGATGACATGCCCAGGCAATACCCAATCTCTGCCCCCACCATGTGTCCCCTTTGATTTGCTCATGTGGTTTCTTGGTGAGAGGGTGAGCAAGAGGTTACAAGTCTAGTGTTAAGTGTGTTTGAGTTAAGAAGGAGAATTGCTGGACAGGTTTGAAGAGAGCATGAAGAGCAAATGAGGCCCGTTTACACCACATCTGTTCTCCTGAGATTGTATCTCTGTGTGACACCTGGCTGGCTGCTCTCCTTATGCTCACTGACTCCACCACCCCGAGTAAAGCTCTTAGAAAGTCATCGGGTCAAAGGATGTCCTGCCTCCTACCAGTGCAGGGCCAGTCTCACCACCCACCAGCTATCATCTGACAACGCTGACAATGATTAAACCTCTAAGGGCATGGGCCAGTATTTTAGGGCTTCCAGTGTATCTGCTGGCTGCTCGCTTTCATTTCCATTTGGTTTCCATTTCTTTTATTACATGAGTCAAATGTTTCTCCACACAGTACACAAATGCTGATACTTTTTGTGAATGTTTTCGGTCCAGGCGACATTTCGACTAACACATTCTGCCTCTTTCGTTTCCCACACCGATTGTTTGTCTACATAAAACTATGCATGCAGAAATATGTTACCACGTCTCTAATAACATGTAATGCAGATGTTTCTCAGGGTAAAAACATAAACAAACATGGTGTAAAAAGCGCCAAACAGTTGTAAGCAGCTTTGATTTAATTGGCTGATGTTGATGAGGGTCATTTGTCTCATATTTATATAATTTGTTAATAGAAATAACTGCAGTGTGACCACAGTGCGGTCACAAACTTGATTACTGTAAGATTCTCTGCCATGGGAAAAGCATTGTGGGTGGTCTCTTGTGTTTTTGCAATCACTCTCTCTTTCTGATCGTTTCAGTCTTCTGTCTTATTGCTACTTCAGGCTGTTACAGTGTCTTGCATTATATCCTGCATTTTAAATGCCAGAGAATTTCTGAGTGGTACATTATGATTCTCCCTTGATGCAAGTTGTTTATGTGATGGTTCACAGGCTGATCAGTGTAAGTTTTGAGTCATTATGATAGGAGTTTATTTTTCTGTCAAAGGCTGGGTGGATGGTTTGATGGTAAGGGTGTGAAATTTCTTTCTTTAGGGGAACAGCTTTGCACGCACTTGCTATTTTTATCTTATGTGATTGGCGTGGTGATGATGAAAAGATTGGAAACGCAGATTAATTTTTATTGATGTGCCAAGAGATATCAAGGTGTTGTTTGAGATAAAGTGCATAGTCAGAAGTGATGAAAATCTTTCTCAGTTTCTATGGTTAAAAATCAAGAATAATGACTGTCACTGGATGTTGCCAAAAAGTTCAGCTCTGAGTAATCAATCATTTGGTTCTCCTGGCCCTTTTTCATGTCTCTCCACCAGTGGTCTCCGAGAGGCATTGAAACTTGGGGTACCACAACACTTCAGTGGATTTTAAGTGCTTGCTAAATAGTGAACAGGGTTGTTTGCAATTTAGGCCAATTAAGAGGATCATAATTACTTTGGATTGGAATACCATTTGAGTTTGAATCACAGTGTTCATCACTGATGTTTCGCTAGCTGGCACCCTGTTTTTCAAGACACTGACCACAGTCTCTGCACAAATAAATTGGTTTAGAGCTGCTCATGTCATTTGTGACTGCAGAGTCTGTGTTACAGAGCTACCCTGATTCCAAATTTTCTTCCCTCAATCTGAGTGCACAGAAAAAAAAAAATAAAAACCTTGGTGTGGCTGCTTTTGTATTGCCATGGTCCAGCCACCCAGCCACAATATGAATGTGAGTGCTACATGGGGAGAGGGGAGAGCAGATAAGGGAGCCCTTGAATTGGTGGGGGGAGGCATCTACAAGATCACACTGAGGGAAGAGAGTGAGTGGGGGTGGGGCAGGAAGAAATGGAGGGAGGGAGAGAGGGGAAGGGGGTGGGGTGCCAAAGGTGTAACAGGAGAAAGAGAGAGAGCAAGAGAAGGGACCTCAAGCTATTGATGGGGAAAGAGGGGAGGGGTGGAATGAGCAAGCGCGTAGGAGAGAAAGAGGGAGGGGTGTGTGGGCTGAGGCACCACTGAATGAGGAAGCAGCAGAGCCATTTTTACTGTTGAGTAACTGCACGCTGCTCCGTCTCTGCTAGAGAGAGAGAGAGAGAGAGAGTGAGAGAGAGTGCTAGAGAAACAAAGTGCTCCTCCTGGATCTCACCGGAGCTCTCTCTCCCCTCTCTCTCTGTTTCCTCACCTTCTTCTCCCCCTCTCTTGCCACTGGTGTCTGTTTGAGTGGGGGAGGCCCTGGAGAGGACACACAATGGGACGAAGAGCCTGTGGCAACTGGGCCGTTGTACTGCTGAGAGGGGGATGGGGTAGAGAGAGGACCGGCTCACACAGCTAACACAGCCCGCCGGCTGCAGGCCTACACAGCCTCTCCTCCCCGCCTGGATCCACTCTCTTCCCAGGCTCCTTTCTGGGGCCTTTTTCCTGGAACAACTACCCTCAAAATCCGCTTTGACTACACTAAGGATTACTAACCATGTACGTTGGGATTTTAGGACACATTCTGGAGTCTGAAGAATAAATCCTCCCTGTGTTGTGGATACGAGAAATGGGAGAACAAACTTTTGTTTAATTCTCCTCGTTCTTTTTTAAGTTTTGGTTTCTGTTTCTGTGAAGTGGAGTTCATAAATGGATTACAAGATGCATGCCAAGTCAAATGATTTGCTGGATTTTCAGAAACTGGATGCCCTTCTGGAAAAAATTGCACATTCAGTCTCTGTGAAAAGGTAATGTTTTGTGGTGACGCAGAATCTCTTCTGAACTTTAAGAATATTTTAAGACTTACTGCTGGCCTTACCTCCTTCAAAACATAAAATATAATTAATTGAGACACGTGATGAAATGCTCAAGAGAACATTAAATTGAAGACAGCCCCAAGTTATTGTTTTTGAGACCAGCACATTGTTAGCGTTGGATGTAGTTATACATAGCCCAACACAGCAGTCCACTTTGGAAGTATGTATTCAGTGTGTTGTTCGGATTGCATTGTTGTCCAGAATTCAGCCAGAAACCGTGAACAAGCAGCCTCCTGGTGTGCGAGGGGGTGTGTGGAAAGGGGGAAGGGGGACTACAGAGGAAGGGGGTAGTGAGTTTGTGTGTTGTGGCACTAGACTGGGTTTTGGAAAGTTCTTCTGATTCCTGGCAGGGTTTGGCTTGCTCGCTCAAACTGGCTGAAAGTTAAATCCAAAAAAGCTGGCTTGATTTTGTCTGCTTCCTGTTATAATGTGCCTGAGTCATGGTTAGTCTGCGTGAGTTAGGTCAGGTAGTGACTCACACTGAGGAATCGTCCGTAGGTCTGTGACTCTGGACTGAATTACTTGAAATAATGGATCTTAACTTGGTAGATATTATTATCAAGATCTCCACAGGGCAAATTTAATTAAATCCATTTATATTTTACTGGGTATATGGATATATTTTTTGGAATGTGTAGACTTACATGATCTAAAACCTGATGTCAGCCAGCTGAAGTGGATGTTAATGCTATGTTTTAAAGATTTCTATAAGTAATATTCAGTGGCATCGCAACTTCGAATCCCCTGTGATTATCAGTTGCCATGTCAAACAAGTACAGGTCAGGCCTGTGAACTGGGGTTGGGCAATATATCAATATTATATAGATATTGTGATGTAAGGCTGTATTGTGTGAGATTTTGGGTCTCATGATATCATGGTACAGCACAAGTGTTGTCTTTTCCTAGCTGTAAAGGCTGCATTACGGTAAGGAGATGCATTCGACTGTTCTAGCTGTTCAATGATTGGCCTTTACTTGCTTGGTCATCATAATCATTGTTTATCAAAAATCTCAGTGTAGGCTAAATATTTTAAGTTTAAGTAAGTACGTTTCATCACGATATGAGATTATATTGGTTCTTTGGACAGTGATACGATAATTACCGACATCACAAAGTCGGCCCCGATACGATTTTGATTTGATTCAGTTCAGTGGCCTGTGATTGATATGAGACAATACGCCCATTCACACAGTTGTTTACATTACAAAGTGGTGTTCCTGTTTTAGAGGCTTGGCCAGGTTTGTCATGCTTCCCGGGTATTTTATCTTTTACTGGCATTGTTTGCACATGGCATCTGATTTGTCAGTTGACCCCTGTCTTCTCTGAAATCCAAAATATTTCCATACTGCTGCTTTATTCCCGAGAGAGGAAGAGTAGATATTCTTATTGTCAATTTCTTGGCTGCTGGCCGTAGCTGCCATTATCTGCCTGCCGCTAGCACCATTTGAACGTTAAGGAACATGGTGTGCTTGAACGGAAATGGTGACACACACCTGGGAATTTCCAAATAAAGGCGTATCTCTAAGATGAAGATACGGATCGGTATTTTCACTTAGTATCAATTATATTGGATCATTTATCTTTAGATTGATATGTCGATCCAGATTGTTAGACCACCACAGTATCAATATTGAGGTATTCAGCCAAAAATATTAGAAACAAAGTCAAGGCACTAGTGGTACCACACAGTGCGCATGACACACAGTGTTCAAAGTTGAAGTATTCAACTTGAAAGCTGCTTTTATACGGGTTTTGTCATGTAGGTGCTGAGTAATTGCATTGGTTCTTTTCATCCCCCAGAGCACCAACACAAGGTGTGGATGCATCCGAGTGTGGCTACCGCACGTGAGCATCAGCTCGTTTGTGTTGTTTGTGTTTTCTGTACAGTCGTGTAGATGGGTGCTTTCCCTTAACGCTCTCTCGCTTTGTCACACAACCGTTCTGTGTAGCTCTTAGCACTCAGAGTCAAAAGTGCACATCGTAGAACTGGGGGATGTTTTTCTGGTATCAGATCTAACCATCATCTGATCTGATAATGACTAACTATAGCAGTGTAACAAAAGACAAAAATCAATACAAGTATTCTTGCTCTTTAAAAGACTTTGATCTCCTCATTCAGTGCACTTCAAGATTAAGATGATTGACTTGAGGGGTGAAATGGGGTCACTTCAACAGTAAATTATGTGGTAACCATTAAAGTACAATACAAACAAAAGCTGGTTAAAAGATGCATCCCTTTTTTTTCATTCTGATCCTGAGTTCCAGTTACCTTGAGGTAATTCTTGCTTTGAATAGTGAAAGAGTTGCATTTTCTTATGAAAGAAGCGCTGCATATGATTACAGTTGGTCTAATTTTAACTTAATTTTCAGTGTTGTATTGGAATCCTAACATTATCAAATTATCCCTTCACTTGAACATATTTTTACACCCTCATTTACCATGCAGAGATTTACACACTACGGTTTTGGAAAAGAAACCATAGCTGAATTTTTATTTGTCCGTGTTATCCTCCACTGACACACACTTGCCCCTTTTCCACCAAAAAGCACCTGGTGCTAGTTCGGAGCTGGTGCTAGAGCCAGTGCTTAACTGGTTCGAACAAAGAACCGGTTTGCTTTTCCATCGGCCAAGAGCCAACCGGAGCCAAGTCAGAGCCACATCAATATGTCAGTGTAAAACGTGATCACGTGGGTGTGCGAGACGCTCGCTCTGAATCACAGTAACCAACATGGACGAGCCATCGTAGCCATGCAAATACTGCTCATGTATTTACAAGGCAATTATTGCCGGCTACCCGCCGTATTCGTGGTTGGAACGAATGACGACTACGTTATGTACACTATACGTTTATAGCGTTTGCTGTTCCTGTTTGGGTCTGTAACCCCTCCCACCAATGACATGGTGGTTCGCGTCATGGGTTCTTTCTCTGGCTCCTGTTTAGCCCATACTCGAAGTTGGTGCTTGCCTGGAACCGATTTGGAACCAGTTTGGCCCGTGCTTGGGCGGTGGAAATACAAAAAAACGGTGCTAAGTCAAGCACTGGCTCCAAACCAGCCCTGGAACCGCTTTGGTGGAAAAGGGGGAACTGTGTCCTACAAGATGTCATATATCGTCCCTGGCTTTGCACAACCCACATCTCACTTGTCTCAGATTTTTAAAAACCTCTAACTCTTGCATGGTTTCACCTCATCATGACATTAGTGTACTTCATGGAAAGAGAGGCAGTCTCTCGTATTTTGTACATCCTGTGTATAGGCGCATTTTTTACACTGCTAGACGTACTGGGACTAATCCTGAAATGGGCATAGGACCAAACCTTGGTCCCAAAACCAAAATTACCACAACCCACATCTAGGAAACATTCTGCAGGAAACAACAAAATGGAAAAATCTGAGACATGAATGCACAGAGACCAATCAATGAAATTTTCTTTATATCAGAATGAGTCAATAGGTCATTGCTGTATACTGGCAGGCACTGGAGAGAGGTGCTGCTCCCAGGAGAGGGGATGAAGGGGATCATATGAAAGAGGAGAGGAAAGGTTCGATGAGCAAGAAAGGAGTGGTGCTCTTGGCCTTGTCACTGTGCAGCCATTAATTATTTATTCCTTTGCTTTCAGACAAAAAAGGCCCTCTTTCTGACCGTTAGAGAAGGCCTTAAGTGGAATCTGCAGGTCTGCATTTTGCCTGAACCCAATCCCCACCCCCAGTGCATGAATGATTAATAGTTTACTTTCATGGGGGATGCAGAAATTTCACATAGGACAGTCATTGTGAGGCTGCACACACAACCAGATTTCCTGGTGTGAGCTGAACATCCCCCACCAGTAACCAGAGCCACTTCCTCCCTACCAAACATTCCACAGCAGTCTGTAGTGATCTATGTCCGGGTCAAAGGTCAACTGTTATTCCAGAGCTGAGAGCGATGTAGGGCATTCGGCAGCGGAAGCGGGCCTTTTGATTGACCTCTATTGGAGGCTACTGCCGACTTGATTAGTTTCACATGCCGACATTGTGCTGACAACAGGGCAAAGAGACCGGTGTAGACTAATTTATCATGAACTGGTTGCAACTCTCATGGAATATGAAGTAATCAGTGAAGGCCTCAGGCAGCAAAAAACAGTCCAGGTCACAGAGAACACACTCACTTTGTGTTCTTTGTCCTGTAGCTGGAAACACTAGTCTAATGCAAGTCTGTTTTAATTTTTGTCCAGAGTCTTTTTTTTGTTGTTGTTGTTGTTTTATTTTGTTTTATCCCATATTCCGTGTTTTCCTTTTTTTTTTTTTTTCCCTGAATTCTGTGTTTTGCAATTTAAAAACATTTTGTCATCAGAAAGTGTCTAATCAGGTGGTGGATGAATAAAATTCTAACAGTTCAATAAGAAAATATTCAAAATATAATTCATATAAATGAATTTGTAACACAACGTTGTGTTTTACAAAAAAACATTTAAAACTGCCAATGTGGCCGCACTGCTGAGAGTGATGAGCTCTTCTTGCTAGCTGTGTGTGTGTGTGTGTGTGTGTGTGTGTGCTCGAGCACTCAATGAAACACACAGACAGCAGTCAGATGACAGCAGCGTGTATGTAAATGACACCAAAACACAATAAAGACGCAGCATAGTTTTTTTCTGTTCATTCACCTTAAGGTGCTGTGAAAAAAAAAAAACACTTATAATGGTAGGGTAAAACCTGATTTTTAAAAATTACCCACGTTTTGGCAAATACCACAACATTCTGCGTTTTACAGTTCATTACATTTTCATTGTCAAATTCTGCAATTCTGTTTGTGTTGTCTTTATCACAGAAATGACAGGACCCTGTTTCATTCTTCTTCAGACTATCCTTAGAAAAACTAGATTTTTTTCCAATGAAACCAGTCTTATCAGAGTGATTTGGCTGTGTTGCACTGGGCGTAGGTCCAGGAAAGTGTCAGTGATCAGGACTTTAGACGTTTGCACTTGAGGGAGTCATTTAAGGTGTCATTATACTAGAGGTGAAATTGATCTTGTGCGAAATCGAACTGCTGTCAAACACACCACTGTGAGCAAATGTCTGTGCCACTCCACACCAGATGGGGAAGATTCCAAATTGCTCGGCAAACTACAAGATAGGCGAGGGCGAGGAACCCGATGTCAACAAAGGATATGAACCAGAGGCACGTGGCCCAAAGGATGTAATTAAAATATACAAACAGTTATGTAACACAGTTGACTTATAATATTGTAGGTGATGATGTATTGGGCGGTGGTGAACAAAGCTATGAACAGATTTTGGCTCGTTTGCCCAGCCAGCCTGCGTACACTGCAGAAATAAAAGCGAATGTGACAATTCAGTTTGGTCGACATCCGGCCATTTCATGCCATTTCCATGCCAAATTCAATTTTGTTTCTAGTATATTGCTGCCTTAACACTTCTCGCAAGGTGAGATTCTCCCCTGGCAGCTAATCCTGTCTCCATGTTGTCATGGTGAGTAGTTTGGGTTTGTTTGTGTTTTGAGAGCGCCGTTGTAAATCCAGTGACAGTTGCACTAGGACAAAACTGGGGGGCAGAGTGTGTGTGTGTGTGTGTGTGTGTGTGTGTGGGAGAGAGAGAGAAAGAAATAAAGAAAATATGGTGGAATACTGATCACCATCAGGTCAGCCAACAGGAGAACTAAATAGCAAACTACAAAGTTGCAGGGCAAAACTGACCAGGTGGAAATCTGGAGGGTCAGTGGAAGTATTGCCTCCAGTCTGCTGATACAGAAAAAAGTTTGTACACTCCCTCAGAAGGTGTAGTTAAAACTCCCTTGGTTACTGCAGACTGCTTCTGTTGACGGATTCCCAGAAGTTTGTTTACTCTTGTCATGGTTACATTGCTTTAATATCAATGATTGTCACTGTGAGTATTCGTGTTGCTGATGGTAATGAGCTGTTGAGGACCATCTGGCAGTGGTGTGTGTGTGTGTGTGTGAGGGAGAGAGAGAGAGATGAGATTCTGGTCTGTCAAGCAGTGTAGGCCAGCTGGAGCAGGCTCATATTGTGGCTAAGAGCCTCTGACTGGTCCCTGTGGAAGCTTTTCTTTAGCTCTGGCTCCTGAGCTGTTTGTGTGGTGGTGCTGTCTGGTCCTCCGTCCCTCCAGCCATCTGCACTGTACCTGCTTGCGTCTCTGGTAGATGCTGCCTTGGCGCAGATCGGCTGCTTCTTGCTTTATCCGTGTCCCTGCTGACCTTTTGGGAAATGGCTTTGAGTCAATCACACAAAATGTTTGCTCTCTCACTCAAATTGTGCCAAGAGTCAGCACCCTTCCAGATCTACATCAGGGATCACAATTGGCAGATTACAACCCCCAATGGGGACTTCCTGGGAGACAAGTTAATTTCAGGACTGATAGAAGAGCTCGCCCCCTAACAGTATCTCTCACATTCCACATGCTAATTGTAACAAAATATATTTGATATAAATCATGTTTATTAACCTCAGCAGAGTCACATGGAATGCTAAAATACACTTTTGTAATAGTTAAAGTTTGATTTTGTACACATTTCTTGTATCATGAGGTCAAGAATAAATGTGAATACAGTCGACCAGTTGGACATTTTGACTAAACTTACAAAAAACACGCAGTAAGTGCGTAATTTGATTGTTGAGTCAGCTGACCCACTGATAAATCAGCCTATACTCTTGCTCCACATTTTTTGTCATTTGAGTCTAAAGGTTCCTCTTAAATTAGCCCTTGGCCATTTTGTATAGTGCAACAACTTTAATATCAATAAATGAACACTGGAACTTTATTGGCTGATGATAGATAATCGGATAGTTTAATGATACCTATGAGGACATATGGTCATTGCAGTAGCAGCAAATAGTAATAGGATATCAAATAACAATTTAGCATAATCAAAAACGGGGCATAAGCTTAAACAGAGCAAATGTAAATTTTGTAATCAGTCAGTAATTTCAACATTAGAGCAAAGACATGCACATGATACTTTACAGTTGGACAGTTAACCTCGTAATGCAGTCTGCACACCTATCTGCTCAGCTGTGATATGCTACACTGCCAACATGTGTAGTACAAAGAGTTGCAAACAATAGAGTCTGCTGGACAAACTATTTAATGATAATATTGTTTTTATATGCACATACCAATATATCTGTGAGGAGCCAATGTCTGCTGATAATATCACTCCTGTCAATATAGTGGTTGGGCACAATTCCAAGCTAAATATGTAAATGTGCATACAAGCATGAAGGTGATGTAATAGAGAAGGTTGTTGGAGGAGAATGACGCGTTAGGGCTTGTGTGCTATTTTAGGTCATCCCACTCGTTTGTACTTCCTTTCTGCTCACTCAAAAACCTTGTTGGCAGAAAAAAAGTGACATAAGTGCTTTTGACAAATGATTTTGTACTGATGCAAAGATTGCATCATTTGTATTTCATTTGTAAGTTAGTATGCTACTAATCTACCTATGTTACCTGTATTAGGCTTTCAGTCAAATGAAGGGGCTGGAGTTTCCTCGCTAAGTCGCTGCACTGAAATCCAGATAGAGATGTAAATGTGAAAAGTTAAGACTTTCATAGCCTGTGGAAGGCAATAAATGTATTCATCAATAATCACCGCTGTCTAACAACATACTCTCTCAGTCGCCGTGCTATGAATGATAACAAATCTACACTGTTTACATGACAAACTGGTCATCTTTAATTGAAATGTATGCATGAATACATAAACGTCCAGATGGAGGTACCATATGTACAGACAAATGACAATGTGCAAGGCCCATGTACGTTGTTAGGTTCCAATACCACAGTCATCACGGACTGAGGCAGCGTATATATACAGAAAATGTATGTTAAGTAGAGTGACTAGAATAACTAGAAACTTAAAACATTTCCCTCTCAGGATTGTGGGACTCACACTGAAAATAATTCCTGACTGAAAATCTGAAATCATTGTTGAAACCCAAATACAGACTTCTATAATCTATATTTGGGTTTATACTTTTTCCCACACAGTACAGAATGACACTTTAAGTTCATTTGATCATTGTAGTTTTATTCACCTTTTTCTCCTCTAAACAATCACACGTTTTCCTCCCCCACACATCCACTGTAAGCAAGTGCTGTAGTTCCTCTTCTCATTGTCCGCCGTTCAGCGTACAATCTAAATGAATGTGGTGACATTTGGTGCGTGGCAAAAATTCACCAAGGCTGAAGCAGGTTGACAAAAGAATCACCACTTTCCGCTTTTTGTTCCATTTCCGCTTTTTGTTCCATTTTGCTGTTGCTTTTATTCAGCTCTTATTCAGTTCATGTTGCCACTGAGCGCATATTGTCTCAGTCAGGAGCATGCACAAATGTTGTCATTCTAGTTTGGCTAGGTCCATCTTCGTTGTCAGTAGAAATATTTGGATGCTTTTTGAGAGGATTCAGGATTTCTGTGAAGCCATGGCTCCTTACATTGAACAAGACTGCCTGGTGCTTCTTGAAATTAGGCCACAGTGTGTTTTTGTGCAGCTGTGATTATGAAATGACTAGTGCTGAAGCCACTCTCGGGGGCTGCTATGTCCAGCTCTTTCATTTCAATATTTCACCATTTATCAAAAACTAATACCCTGTTTACACTGACCTGAAATCCCACTGTCATTAGGGACTTGAATTCAGTATAAATGTGTTAATCTGGCATATTAATCTGGGGATCTAAACCCTGCAACAGTGACAGATAACTATAGTATAATATAATTATTCACAGGTAATTATTGGTTAGTCGAAGCTTTGGCTTAGATCAGCATCGGTATGAATGAATCATTTACAGCCTGCACTAGGTGCAGTGTTTTGTTATCAAAACGTTGATCTTTGACGTAAATAAGCAGGAAATACATAAATTCCTGCAATGAGTTTATGAATGAAGACAGCATTTCCTTAACTAAATTGTCTGTATTTTTTGGAATATCTACCTAGAAAGAAACAGCACTTGCAAGATAGTAAGGTGAGAGAGCTTCTCCTGATTCAAGGGACAGAGGAAATAATGAGACAACTGACAAGCATGTTGAAAGACAGTGTTATTTATGGCAACAAGAGCACGGGCTGAAACCAGAAATGTGCGTACAGGGCTACTGCTGATGTAAGTGGTGTCATGCTCTTTTGGCGGTCAGTCTCAGGTAAAATAAAAATATAACAATATTTATACTTAGTTGATCCTTCTGTTATTTTTTTAGATGTGTTTCAGTCTTTGAGAAATGAAACTGAGATATATGTGAATCTCATCTCCATATACTGTATATATATGTAGAATAAGTATATATATTATGGTCATGTCTGCAATTTTTTTTGGTAGTGCTTTAATTTGAATGACTTCCATTGAAAAATGTTTTCCAGGTATTAATAACAACATCAAAAGAGCTTAGTGCAGCAGTCCAGGTCCAAAATGTTCTGAATGTTGAAAAACTATCCCAGTGCCAAATAGCAGCTAAACTGAAAAGTATGTAAAGTATTAATGCATGCTTGGAAAAGTTTCACAAACCAAGTCATTTCCATCCAAAGCAAGATGAAGCAGACGCAAAGCGACCAGACCAACTGAGGACCAGTGTATGAAACTAATGAGCACGTTTACATGCACACCTTATTCCTGTATTAACCGGAATATTCGCAATATTCCGGTTGCGCACGTGTCATGTAAACACGCACCGAACCCGATTAAGGTCATGTTCCGGTTGGAGAGAATTCCGAATAAGCCCCCTGGAATATTCCTGTTCCAACCGGAATATTGGGGCATGTAACCACCTTAGTCGGAAAACTCCCCGAACCGGAATATTCAGTCACGACTGCGCATGCTCGACTCACAAGGAATCCTGTGGCGTTTTTGTTGCTATGGTTACCTGCAAGCGGGGAAAACGGCAGGGCGAACAGCAGCAAGAGCCAGGAGACTGCAGTCCACCTTCAGCTAATGAAAGACTAAAATATCACGGAGTATATCGATGGGAGAAAACATAGAAATAGCGACAGAAGAAGAAGAAAAAGAAGAAGAAGACGAGGAAGAAGACTTCTTGGTCTGTTTTTCCGGCAGACCAGACGCCTATACGCGTACTGCTGCCCCCCGCGGCTGAGTGTCGCATTACGTCAGAGAGTGGAATACGCCGAAACACGGGGGCATGGCAAGTAACATGTAAACGGAATATTCCAGTTGCCGCGGCGCAGTTACCTTAACCGGAATATTGACCCGAACCGGAATATGGTGTGCATGTAAACGTACTCAATGTCTTTGATAGAGAACAGCATCTTTATACAAGATACAGTGTTATTTGGATAACACCCTCCTCCATAATAACAAATAGCAAACTGCAGCCTTAATGGAAAATTGACAGGTTGACAATAAAATCACTTAAAATGTTTAGCATGGGCCAAAGAATACCAGAGGAAAGTCTTGTTCACAGCTAAATGAAGGTTGGACCTTTGTGGCTGCTTTATGTGAGGACAGGAGATGGCCGCATGAGAGGTTAATGTAGCAGGCCGAACATGGTGGAGAAAATATCCAGGTGTAGAGATGTTTCCTATTCTGGAGTTGGTGACTTGCACAGGATTAATTGCACATCCACCAAAGAGAAATACCACTCTGTCCTGCAGAGACATGCCAATCCCTTCTGGCTTAAAACTGGGTTGACAAGGGTTCACTTTCCTTCAGGACAGTGACCTCAATCATGCACTGAAGCTCTGCCAGGCCTGTCTCAAGCCCAAGTAAAACAACAAATATAGAGTTGCTTGGCTTTCCCAGCACAGTCACTAGACCTTGGCCCTACATAACCTGTTTGGGAAAAGGGGATTTCCCTTTTCTGAAAAGGTGGAACATACTGTAACATCACAAGACCCTTCCTGGGGAATAACGTGGCTTCTCAAATTTTGCAAAAACTATGCAGAATCAATGCCAGACAAAATGTACGCTGTGATTAACACAAACAGTGGACCTGTCAAATATTGAGAAATTTTGACTTCAAGAAAAATTTGTGAGAATTTTTTAAAACGTATTGGCATGTTAATGAAAATTATGTAATCTTGTTTGAATCTACTAAACAAATTTTATAACTGTGAAAGTAAGTAAATGAAATATGTAGGCAAATCTATTTTTCGACGACGGCTAGACAGTGAATTGGAAAATGTGAAAACCTACACATTTTGCTCAACCCTCTAACACTTCTTTCAGCTACACATCATACCCTTGTTTGTGTGTGTGTGTGTGTGTGTGTGTGTGTGTGTGTGTGTGGCAGACCTGTACCTCCATACCTGTCAAACTCCTCCATCTGGCCTTAACTGAACCCTGGATACAATAACTTAGATTGTAAAATTGTTTTTCGTTTTGATAAACACTGATCTCTGTTGTTATTTATATTATTTGGAGACACTTTTAGCTTCCCGTCAGACAGGTAACACCAGTTCTAGACCGGTGAAAATTCTTTTCCAGTGTCGTCATTCGACAAGTTGGTCAGTTACTCAGATTCTCCGCTGCATTTGAATGCCTCGGGGAGGCTAAGGCAGTGATCATGCGGTGTGCTAACTGCTTCCCTCTTCTCAGAAAGTGACTCATCACAAACGAGGTTAGTCATAGACCCGCAGAGAGGTGTGTGTTTATCTTTTAAGGCCTTACTGCAAGGGTGGATTTTATTGCTCAATATTGGACGACTATATTGTTTTTCTAATCCAACCTTGTGATCAATCAAAAAAATAAAAATTCCCCCTGAGCATTCTCTTGTGCTGTGGTCTATTTTTAGTCAAATATTTCTAGATTAGTGTTTGGCCGTGGTACTGGGGACTGTCTTAGCAGTCTTTGTGTTTATCTCGGACTCAGTGTCCCTGACATGTAGCCTGAGGAGAGGACATTATGTAGGAATGAGGGTGGGCACTACGTAGTGGAACACGCAGTTCCTCAGTTCCTCGGCAGCCAGATGACACCCCCCACCTCCCCAATCCATCC
Source organism: Myripristis murdjan (assembly GCF_902150065.1). NCBI lineage: Eukaryota > Metazoa > Chordata > Actinopteri > Holocentriformes > Holocentridae > Myripristis > Myripristis murdjan. The sequence continues at coordinate 21,000,500 of NC_043987.1, read as the reverse complement.
ACCCACATCCCTAAACACTCCCAGGTCCTGAGACTGAGTGGGAAGAGAAAGATTCACATAAAGCACACAGACGCTCAAGCTAAATCCCAGTCCCAGCCCACGTCGGAGCTCCTACTCACTCTCATTGCAGCTCTGTTGTGATGCGAATTTTGTGAATGAACTGATATTGGTATTCATTATGTTCACCGCAGCAAAGTTTTTGTGGAAACCCTGAGGTCAGGCTCAAGTGTGGTTTTCATCTTGGGTATTGTAAAAATGGGTCTGAATTAATAGCTCAGACAGAGGATTGTTATTTGTCCACTCTGTGGAGACTTGTATGTCCCTTGTTTCCCTTTCTCCTACTCGGGATAAAAACAACCTCCAGATTTGCATACACACATGAAACATCCATCATCTGTCTTTAAAATCATATATGACCTTTCTTGTAACAAGGCTTGTGTCATTAACATAGGTAGTATGTTTTGCTCAGTGTGGGTGTACCACTACATTATCTTAGTTGTTCCCTCATAATAAAGTGCTTGTGATTATTTTATGCAAAGTCCACATACTATTTTCTCTGTGCTGCTGGCTGACGCAGCCAGAGCAGTTTGCACAATCATCCCGTGTGTGATTCAGCATATTAGTGATGATTTATCTAGACACTAATATAAACAGGAGATCATAGTATTTCAGGAAAGCATAACAAATCCAATATGTAGCCTAGTATGTAGTTCAAGCCTTGCTCACAGTACTTGTAGTTACCAATTGTGCTTTTAAACCTGAGTATGTTGTGCCTTTTTCCCACGTTTAGGTGGCATATTTTGTCTATAACTGCAGGCATTTTTAAGACATAAGTGATACGGCTTTAATATAGTGTCTCACGTTATTGCTAATGTTGCTACTATAGTGGCATCCTATCAGCAAGAATCAAATCCTGTTTTTCACAGACTTGTTTTGCCGCCTGTGCTCTTGTTGAAATTAGGTACTTTCCAGAAAATTCAGAGCAGTTTCTCTTGCTGTTGGGTTTTGTATCGGCATTGGGAAACCAGTGTTTTTTGGTTGGATGTTTGTATCTTAAATTTAAGTGCCCTGTCCAGACAGGAGACTGCTGCTACCACTGTTTCTTCAGCCTCACTAATCCAGTGGGCTACAACAGTAATATACAGTGTCAGTACCTGGTTGCTGAAGACCAGGAAGACAGGGTATTGGCCTGACCCTTGAATCCAGAAACCTTGCATTCGCACCACAGGGCCAAATAAACAAATAACCAGCAAATTTTTTAAGGAAATGTGTTGTCACTATGGTTCAGTGTGCAAATTGAAAAAGAAATTGATCTATTGAAATGCTCATGTCCATGCTCTTTATTAGGAAAAGGGACACTAAATGTAAATAATGTACGCTTTGTAAAGAGCAGTGTACTGGACTGGGAGTAAAATGTAAACAGGAAACATTACATGTTGCCATTAAACATCCAGTTTAGAGCACTTTTCAAGGTTTAGTGACAGGCTGTTGAACATCTCCATGTTGTCACCACATTACCATGTAGGTCTGCTGTAGAGTATGTTCACATGTTTTCAGTGTTAGTTTTATTAAATTGTTCTCATGTGGGGTTTTGAATCCCAGGTGATCCCAGGCATGGTTTTGTCAAGTCAAACACTGCAACAGTCAAAAACGCTGCTTACACCTTACGAAGAGGAAAGATATAAAGTATCAGCTTGTTATTTGGAGTGATATTGGGACTTCGCTAAATAAGTTCTGAATTGGGAACCATTCAGGAAACATTGGTGTATTTTTTTTCCTCACCACTTAAAGTTACAGATCCATCAATGAAGTAAAGCTGTCTGGACCAGAGGGAACATCACACTCAGAGAAGATTAGTGGATATATCAAGGATGGATGAGGATGGATAGTATCTGGCAACATTCTGATGCCAAACAGGGGTGAATGAATAGATGTCAGTTTGTCCCAGGGCACCTGTTCCATTGATGTGATGAATAAAGAAGACAGGGAGGAACTAATGGTCAAAAGGAGGACTCAGATCATTCAAATGATGCAGTAGTTAATGAAAATACAGCACCCAAAGTTAGATGATACAATGATGACCTTGTTAACGAACTTGTTAATGACTGTTGTCCTGTGTTAATGACAGTAAATGGTCATGACTGTAAAGACTCATCTTGCAAATGACTCCCCAGACATGTTAATGACTGTATACTTCTGTGCTTCCCCAGAGAGTCCAGTGAGGAGTGCAATGGGATCAGCGGTGCTCTGTCAGTGGAGTCTGTGCCGGGGCCAAGACTGAACTGGTGTCCTGCCAACACCACTACCCCTGCCCCTGCTCCAGCTCCCGCTCCGGGACCTGAGCTCACGTCCAACCCTGTTAGCATGGGGGACGGCCTGGACGCAGCACAGATGTCGGGCAGTAGCAGCAGCCAGGGGCAGCCCCCCACACAGCCCCACAGCGGTGGCAACCCTTCACCCCCAGAGTACGTCAACGCTGAAAGGCCGAAGCGCCAGACCAACCAGCTGCAGTATCTGCTGAAGGTGGTGCTGAAGGCCCTATGGAAGCACCAGTTTTCCTGGCCCTTCCATGCACCCGTGGATGCAGTCAAGCTGAACTTGCCTGTGAGTGCTTGCTTTGTCTGAGTCTCAGGGATCTCAGGGATGCATCGAGCGTGACATGCACATTGTCTCCATATTTCTGAGCATACTCATTCTAGCTGTAGCCGTCTGGTGATATGTGCTTTTTATATTTTGATAGAGGCTTCATGGTGATGTTTAAAAATGTTGAAGTTATATGCTTTATTCTTAAAGGATAAGGTTGCCCCTCTCCTTTGTTATTTCAGTTGGTGTTTCAAGACACTCAGCTTAATTAAAAATATCATAGCCCATTTTCCTACCTTCAAAAGAAGCCATTTGGTGCATATGTATGTTTGTGTACAGTGTGGAAAAATAAATCTACAGTTAAAATTTACAATTAAAATTTGTTCAGACACGATAACCCATCACAGTAAACATTAAGCATTAATTTGAGTCTGTCCAATTTTCACTTAACAGCACACAGTGAAATAACAATAACACATTTTGTGGTGTTTTGATGTCAGTGTGCACCTTCAGAAAATCATTTCAGGCCCTTTGATTGGATGACAGGGGCCAAAGGGTGTGTCTGTCACATTATAAACACGTGAACATGTGAACAAAACTTTTTACAAGGTTTGTCCCTGACATACCTTGTTATTATGTCAATGACTCGTTACTTTCAATCACCTGATACCCACAGGAGGAAGTCTTCAACAGGAAATAATCCCTCAGAATCATGCCATCACACAAATATCACACATGTTATTTATTTGTAATTTAAAATGTCTTTGTTGGCTGGAAGAGCAGATAATTTTATTTTTAAGTTTATTTTTTAAAACTTGAATAAACAAGTTTCAAGTCAAAATAGAGGCAAAAGGTTAGCCCTTGTACAAAGAGCCAAAATAGCAGTTGAGAGACATATTTTCACACTTTAAATAACATTATATAAATTGATTAAACTGTCTAAAAACTGATTAACTTGTATTGATCATATGAGGGGGGTCAGTTGCTTAATAATCTGTATCAAACAAGAGGGATTTTTTGGGCTGTCATTTTTTTTTTTTTTTTTTTTTTGGAGCTTACTTCACAGTACTGCAGGATGCCACACCAGTCCAACTGAGAGTCTTTAATGCAACAACAATGAAAAGGTTGACGTGACTGCATTATGTTGCTTGCATTAACTAAGTACTTGTATTTAACCATTTTTAGGACTATTACTCAATAATCAAAATTCCTATGGACATGGGAACAATCAAGAAAAGGCTTGAGAACAGTTACTACTTGAATGCCCAAGAATGTATCCAAGACTTCAACACGATGTTTACCAACTGCTACATATACAACAAGGTAATGTAGTTGTATACTAAAGCTGTTATGACCATGACTGGTCTTCATTCCATTGACGCCAAAGCTGCGATTAGGTGTGTGCCTCGCTAAGAGTGTTTGTCTCCCCCTTCAGCCTGGAGATGACATAGTCTTAATGGCTGAGGCTCTTGAGAAGCTGTTCCTCCAAAAGGTCTCAGAAATGCCCGAACAAGAGACTGAGATTGTTGTCATGACAGGAAAGGGACGTGGTCGTGGGCGGCGAGACGCAGGTCGGTGATTTACTCTTTTGAGCCAGGATACTGTCAACACATTTCCGTCCCTTTGTCCTGCATGAGAAAGAGGATTTACCTTTCTTCTTTTCTTCCTCTTTCTTTTACCAAGGTCTGAACTTGAAACCAGGACCCATCATTGATTCTTCCTCCATGACCCCACAAACACGTGGTCTGTCCAACCTCCCAGCAGGGCCACAGACCAGAGGACCATTGCAGGGCCCGCCTTCTCTACCTCCCCAGCCTATGATGCAGGCCCTGCCCCCCCGTGTGCCCTCAACGTTACCCAGCCACGCGCCACAGCTTGGAGCTCCCTACTCCCTGGGCCCACCAGACTGCAGTCCTCAAGTCTCCATCATGACCTCTGTGCCTCCCCAACCGGCGACATCCCTCCCCCCCACGTCCATACAGAGCACTGCCCCATTGCTGCAGAACCCTATACCCATGACCAAAGTAAGTTTGACTAACAGAGCGGTAATCTGCTCAGACAGATGGATGTGTTTTTCAGCATGCCAGAGAGCACTAGATGGGTATTTTTGGAATTTCAATCTAATCACTTCCTTTTTCCTTTCCCTCATCCCCGTCTCTCTGTTTTCTTTACATTCGCTGTTTACCAGCAGAGAAAGAGCCAGAAAAGGAAAGCAGACACTACAACGCCCACAGCAAACGACCAGTTAAATGAGTCTTCCCCAGCAGAGTCCAAGTCTGGGAAGACATTGCCCAGGCGAGAGAGCACCCGGCCTACTAAACTGATTAAGAAGGATGCCCCAGACTCCCAGCATCATATGGACATGGGGATGGGACTGAGTGGACCAAGCGGAGGCCATAGCCCCAAGCCGCAGGATCAGCTGGGCTATTGCGCTAGCCTCATTCGGGATATGCTCTCCAAGAAGCACGCTGCTTACGCCTGGCCATTCTACAAACCTGTGGATGTGGATGCGCTTGGACTACACGACTACCATGATATCATCAAACACCCCATGGACCTCAGCACCATCAAGGTGGGTTGAAAACAGCAACACCACCATACAGGTTCTTGTTAGAGGAAAGAGTTGTTAATATACTTTCTGTGTTTTGTAGACCAAGCTGGAGACCAGGCAATATAGGGAAGCCCAGGAGTTTGCTGCTGATGTACGGTTAATGTTTTCCAACTGCTACAAGTATAATCCACCAGACCATGAGGTGGTGTCTATGGCACGCAAGCTACAGGTAAACCCACTTTAACATGCAAACAGTTGATTCAGCATTACTGCTTTGGTCCAAAATGGTAGGCATTTCACCAATGTAAAGTGTAAACTTCTTGTATCCCTATGTATTTGAAAATACTCAGTAGTGTGATATCATTTAGGTTCCACTTTCTATAACCATATCACACTGTATTGTTTCATGATTGCTAATGATCCAAGCTTGAAAGTGTCCACTAACTTTGAAAAAGCAACTCTAAGGCAAAGGTTACTGAAATTTTAAAAACATGGCAAGTGCCACTCTGATTTGGATGTTATCACAAAAACATCTAATTTGGTTGCTTGAAAAATCTTAAAGCAAATGATGAAAATAAAAAGCAGACAGTTTCCCACTAATTTCCAGTGGCACACATACTTCTGTCAATAGATGCAGCTCCAGTACATTCTCAGCAGGGAATGTTCTGACCCAATTTACACACAACCAAGGCTAAACAAACATGCTTGTCTTTTTAGCCTAGATAGGGGGTGTGATAACCTGTACTTGACTGTTTGTGTGTTTTTGTTGTTGGTGTAATATGATTACTCAGCCAGGCTTGTTTGTATTTGACAATATTTAAACTTACCCAGTCTATCTTTATCACATCTTAAGGGGAACTACCTACAAGCCAGCATTTCTCTGTTATGACAGCAATCTTTTTTACCCAGTCTCGTTTTGGCTGTCTAGATATGATAAACCTGAGTTTCTGTGGAAAAAAATAATCTTCTGTTCTCATTGTGAATGATGTAGAAGCAACTTGGCATCCACCCATAAATGAGATATAAATGATAAATTATGGCCAATATCCTGGGGCATTATATCCACAAGTCTGTGATAAAATTATATATCCCCTATAAAATGTGAAGATGATATCATTATATGAAAAAAGACATTTAGCCCTACCTCACAGTGCTTTATTATAATTATAATTTACCAGTCCACCTGGAGATTTTGCAGGGGTTCAAGCCCAGGAATTCTTCACCTTGACCAAATAAAGGCACAAACAGATCATGCGGGCTTTTGTTCATAAGCATGTTCCCACAAATATGCATACATTTTGCATACAATGTTTTTCTCTGCTCATTTTCTAGGATGTTTTTGAGATGCGTTTTGCCAAGATGCCAGATGAACCTGAGTGCAAACCGCTGGTGTCCGTTCCAGCTCCTACACTGCACCACCCTGCCCCCGTCAAGCCTCAGCCGCCTTTGGGTCGCGTTGCCTCCTCCTCCGACAGCTCCAGTGACTCGTCCTCTGAGTCAGAGTCTTCCACAGACGACTCTGAGGAGGAGAGAGCCCAGAGGTTGGCGGAGCTCCAGGAGCAGGTCAGTGACTGACCAGAGAAACTTTAGTGTAGCGGTCTTGCTTCAGGAGAAGTAAATGTGCTATCCAGGCCTTGTCTCCCTTGGTTGACTACTGGTCTTTTCTCTCGATGTAGTTGAAAGCTGTCCATGAGCAGCTGGCTGCCCTGTCCCAGCCACAAGCCAGCAAACCAAAGAGAAAAGAGAAGGAGAAGAAAGAGAAGAAGAAGGACAAGCATAAAAAGAAAGGTGGTATGCCTGCTGTGGTGGATGAGATACAGGATGCTACGCCAGTTTCGCAGCTCTCAAAGAAGACAAAGACCAGTAACAATAGCAACAAGGAGCTTGTTCCCAAGAAGAAGCCGAGGTAGGTCCATAAACTTTCTCAATCCCTAGTCACACAGTGGTTTACAAAAATCCTCTAAGGTTACATGACGGTTGTTTCTTATCTGTAGCTTGGCTTTACACAAATCCCTCTCCACAACCGTCAAAATGATGTTTGTGTTTTGCTTCTACAGTAAAAAGGAAGGGATGAAAAACAATCACCCCGCCAACCTGCAGCCACTTCCCAACATGGAAGACGACCTGGGGGCAGCTGGGTCATCAGCCACAGGGGAAAAGTGCAAGCCCATGTCCTACGAAGAGAAAAGGCAGCTGAGCTTGGACATTAACAAGCTCCCTGGGGACAAACTCGGCCGTGTGGTGCACATCATCCAGTCCAGAGAGCCCTCACTCAAGAACTCCAACCCCGATGAGATCGAGATTGATTTTGAAACGCTCAAACCCTCGACTCTGCGTGAGCTGGAGAGATACGTGTCTTCCTGCCTCCGCAAGAAGAAAAAGGTTCCAGGTAAGCTGCTGTAGAGAACTAGTCATGTGTTTACACCCGAGTGTATGATTCAGTTGTTTGCCTCGGTCAATAAATGTGAAATGTCCATGAGTTGTATTATTTTGACACTTTGTTCTGGAAATAAAGTGTGATCAGATGTGATGCTCATTCCTATGTCTGCAGTTGAGAAGCCTATGGAGGCCATGGCTGCCTCGAAAAAGGCTGGGTCTTCTTCAGGGAGCAGTGGGTCCAGCTCAGACAGTGAAAATGAGGAGACAGGTGAGGCATGCAGTTCACCACTCAAATGCCCATAATTACAATTAGGGATGCATGATAACATCGGTGCGTCATCAGTATCGGCCAATATCAACTTTAAAATGAAATATTAGCGTCAGCCGGAAATGAAAATTTCTGCAGATATGACATGGTGATATGTGAAATTTGCCCTGGTTGTGGCTATTGTCAAGATTATCTCAAGGAGGGCATCATCAAGCCTGTCCAAGTAAGATGAAGTTTTCTTACTTTGCCTAGTGAATGTGTACATTGTTAAAAGCATTGTATTTTGTATCTGCATCTGCCAATGGGAGTGGATAAGAGTTGCCATAATAATATATTAATTGAATTAATTTACTGAGCAAATACCTTTAGCTATTAATTTTAAATGGACTAAAACTTGATACTGATTTTTTTTTAATTGTTTGTATTGGTAGTGACTAAATGAGCAGCAGTTTAATAAAAGACTTTTTTAGAATGAAGAAGTCATTATACACTCAGTGGCCACTTTATTAGGTCCACCTGTACAGTCTAATGCAGTTCAGTGCAACAGCTCTGCCATTTATTCTAACTTGTAAGAAAGTTTATAATGTTCAGTTTTTGGTGACATTGTGGAGAATGTGTAAAGTTTAATTATATGTTTATTACTGAGGTAGTTTGCAGAGGTCTTTTACTGGACTACATTATATTTAGAGTGTTTCTATTTTTGTCCTCCCTATTTACACATGAGGGGGGATAGGATAGTAGAAACAGCTCTCAATAAAATGTCGTCTAGTACAACAGCACCACTAACTATGACCTCAATGTCAAACATATAGCTGAATTACTACTATGATAAAAAGAAAACCTGAGCATTATAGGCATTTTAAAATTAAACTTTATGGCAGAGCAGTTTTATTGGATTGTATTAGATTTTACAGGTGAACCTAATAAAGTGGTCACTGAGCGTATATTGTCTTTATTGTCAGTTAACACATGAGTAAAAGAACCTGCAAGTTTCCCTAATTACCATCATGCACAAAAATGATGGAGTGCTTTCATTTTCAAACATCCCTTTTTTCAGGAATGGTCCCAAAGCAGCAGAAGAAGAAAGGCCAGTCTGTGAAAGAGGGAAAGAAGGCGCATCCTCACGTTCAGGGCGGTCCTGCAGCTCCGACTGGGCTTCATTCCCACATTTCCGGTCTCCAGCCCAGTGCTCAGATGAAGCAGCATCAGCCGTCTCCTGCAGGCTTCATGGCTCCTCCTGTCACTGCTCTGGAATCTTCCCAGATGCTGGAGAATAGCTTTGACTCCCTGCCCCATTTCGGTCAGCCCCTCATGCATTTACCCGATCACACAGGCAACTCCTCCTCACCTGCGCCCCCCCACCTCAATGCCCACTCTACTGCTGGCCCAGTGTCCCCTGAGACTCACCCCTTCCTCAACCAGCATCCCGTCCTCCCATCTCCAGGTATGGCTGTATGCAGGCCTGAGTACTTACTGCAGGTCTTACGTCCTGTTCTGTTTTTTCGACAGCTGACACATATACTAAGCATTTCATGATGCTCGTAATAATACTGGCACTCCTTCCAGGAAATTGCAATTTAATGGTAACTGCACTAATTGGTACCATCCAGTCCTCATAATATTGGCAAGAACTTAGAATTTGGAAAGAAATGTTTTTTCCACATACTGTATCATGTATTCAGTGGCGTGATTGAGTGGAAATCATATATATTGATTACATTCCTGTAATAAAGTACAGACGGACAGTAATTGTTGCCTAAGCGTTGGCTATTCTTTAATTAGCTGAAAAAAACAAGACTTATTCCTGTGTAGACAATCCAGTTTTACTCTTAGATTCTTAAAGAGATCTTTATCTGAATGACAATTGTCTATCCATATACTCAAATATTTTAATAAACCAGTTCAATTGAAGGCCCATTCACATCACAAATACTTGCATTTGCTACATTGCAGCAGCATGACCTTTTGGTTTACCCGTTGTTATTTAGAGCACAAAATCAACGAACATTGGGGCTTTTTAAAGTGTGCTGCTTAATCATGAAACTTTCAAATGGACTGACTTCGTTTAATGTGTACAAAACTGATGTTCAGTTGAATGTATTTTTACATCGGAACACAAATACAGTGTTTTCTTTTCCTCAAAGTTTATGCCCACTTTATTTGTTGAGAAAATGAAAAAGGATCAGCTCTTTGAGTAATTTCTGTGATGTGCAGTACGGCTATGGTTATTATCACAGGAGGTGATTATACATTAATGCCACTTGAGTAACATTTCTCTGATTTCTGATCTGAAGTTCCTGCAAATTTAAACACCTACATTCCTGACATATGTAAAACTGCCAATATGCTTAAAAGTTTTTTTTAGCACGCATTTTTAGTAACAGTCAAAAAAAGTTAAATCCTGGAAGGACTGGCAGCTGACTAAACCCCCACCACTTTGACATCTTAATCTAATCTTTCCTCCTCCCTCCCCAACTCTTTGTGTTCAAACTTCAGCCTTGCACAATGCCATGCCTCAGCAGCCCTCTCGGCCCAGTCACAAGGCAGCACCTCTACCTCCCAAACCCCCGCAGCAGCAACCACCACCTCCTCCACAACAGCCAACCCTACCACAACAGCAGCAACAACAACAACAACAGCAGCAACAGCAACAGCAGCAACAACAGCAGCAGCAGCAGCAGCTCCAGCCCCAGTCAGCTGCCCCATCTCAGCACCAACTCCCTTCTCACATCCTCCACCCTGCTCAGCCCCTGCACCAGCGGCCCATATCCCCCCCAACACTCACCCCACAGGGCTTGCTGTCCTCCCAGCCTCCCCAGATGCTGTTGGAGGATGATGAGGAGCCAGGGCCTCCGATGCCTCTAAGCCAAGTGCAGCTCTACCTGCAGCAGCTCCAGCAAGGTCGACAGCCCCAGCAACCAATGCAGTCCCTCCAGACTCAGGCTCGTCAGCAGCAGCAGCAGCAGGCAGGCCAAGCCCCTCTCCTGCAGTCTGTCCAGGTGCAATCTCAGATGTCCTCACAACCCTCCCTGCCTCCTCCCCAGCTGTCTGTGCAGTCCCAGGCTCAGACAGCCCAGTCACACCAGGCGCAACCCCAACAGATGCCCCCGCACCAGGCCCGGCACATGCAGCATGGTCAGCAACAGCAACAGCAGCAAATGAGCTACCAACAGGGCCCTGGACAGGCTGCTCAGTCACAGGGATCACAACACAAAGTGTCTATGCCTGCCAACAAAGCACAGCAGATCATTCAGCAGCAACAACAACAACAACAACCCTCCCCTCGGCAGATCAAGGCTGACCCATATAACGCAGGTTAGTCCTAGAAGATGAGGCAGAAATGGCAAAGATGGTTGTAGCTCTCCTCCAAGGTGTCGGTTTCTGTAGCTAGCCTGTTAGCCCTAAGACCTCCGTTTTGCAACAACAGTGATAAAAATTATAGGGAAAGTTCAATTGATAGAAATTTTTATTTCATCCCACAATATGCACCATCATATTGCACATCCCTAGCTATCACCTACTGAAGCATTAAGTGTTAGAGATGAAGAAATCTGGTTTTAATCAAAACTTTGAGAATGGAAATCATAGTATGGGGACGTATGGGGGAAAAATCCTTCATGATTCCAAAACAGTACTTAAGCAAGTAACAATGAAATTCAAGCGAGTCACTAAAGTACAGACAGTGAGAATTTGTTGAATGCCATATTATATTATTATATTGATATTATCTTATTATATTAGTGGGACTAGGCTAACAACATGCTAGCCACAGAAGCCCTGGAGCAGAGCTATGCTGGTTGGAGCAGAATAGCTGACGGCTGTGTAGTTGTATTAGCCTGGAGTTTTAAGCACTCTTTTGTTGACAGGTCACCTGAGAGACAACCCCTCCCCTCTCATGATGCATTCCCCACAACTACCCCAGTATCCACCTGTGGTTCACCAGTCTCCACCTCACAACATGCAGCCCAAAAAGGTGAGTAACCTCTGTACGTAGGTGGTAGTGATACACAGGTTGACCAACAACCTGGAGGTCAGGCGATTACAGAAAAGCTTACTAGAAAATGTCACAGGTTGGGGCATGCAGGTCAAAATGTGACAAAGCAGCATTCCAAGTAAGTTATAGATAAGTAACAGGAACACTGTATGCAGTGGGTTAGGCTGTGCATTACTAGTCCACCTTCTCTTACCCACTCTGTCATTCTCTGTCTCTCTCAAATACATGCACACATACGGTTTTATCATCAATTTGGGGGTATTAAAAAACCCTGACCCATGCTAATAGGTAGGATATAAAAGTGTTTTGTGAAGTTTGTGAAGAGGTTACAGTGTTTTTGTATGTTTTTTGTGTGACTTGTGATGCCATGTGCTTGCCAAGCAGCAGAGGGTCCCTGTGAGCCACAGTGGATCAAAGGAGGAGAAGCTTCCCCCATCACCAGCCCTGAGAGGAGAGCCCTTCAACCCCGCAATGAGACCAGACCATCACAAACACCCCGATAACAAGCCCTCTCAGCCGGGCCACAGCCAACAGAGTGAGCATCAAGGCTTCTTGTTTCTCCTCTGTCTCATCTACTTTTGTAATGCTTGATAACGAGAGCATGTGCAGATTATTGATGATTTTGTGTCTTTGGAGCAGATGTGAAACCTATGGACAGCTCGCGGCCTGTCATCCAGTCATCTGAGCCCAGTGGGCTGCCCTCCTCCCTGCAAGACAAGGATAAGTTCAAGCAGGAGTCGAAGGCACCCGTTGCCCCCAAAAAGGTACAGGTGGGTGTATAAGGGTCACTTCCTTTGTCAGCACTTGCTGTTTTAAACTTGTAGGATCACAAGCTTTGCGATTTGATTGTTACTGGTGATTAACTTAGGTAAGATTTTTATTATCCCTTAGGGAAATTTGTTTGATTTGTATAACACACCTCTCCCTCTCGTCACGGTGTGTTTTTCAGGAAGTGAAACTGAAGAATATGGGCTCATGGGCCAGCCTGGCACAGAAGTCCACATCAGCGCCCTCGTCGGCAGTGAAGTCATCGAGTGACAGCTTTGAGCAGTTCCGCCGTGCTGCGCGGGAGAAGGAGGAAAGGGAGAAGGCCCTGAAAGCGCAAGCCGAGCAAGCAGAGAAAGACCGGCTACGCAGAGAGCAGGAGAAACTACGGTAAGAGGGACAAGACACAAAACTGGAAACAAAATATATGGAGGGCTGCAGTGTTTCCCCCAGGTTGGCAGTTTGCCTCAGCTTTAACTGTTGCAACCAGGAATGACTTTTTCTGTATATTGAGATGGTAGCCTGTTTGTCATTTACTGCCTATTTGTCTCACAAAACTGTAAAACCGCTTCTCTATTCAGTCCATGTCAACATAAGACATTACAACTCGAAAGAGACTCGACTGTTTGATGAAGTAGGCTTAGTGAATTACACTTGTTGTGGTCCATCAACACACTCCTGTGTTTGACAGTATTGAATCTTGTTATTTGTAAACTGCGTTGACAAGGAATGCCAGGTTTGATCTCCGGAGCATCACAGCACCAGATGTAAACAAATAATAATAATAATATTATTAATTAATAATTTCTTGAATCAGCTTGGAAATTTGCTTTTTAGGCAGGTCACCCAGAGAAAATCAATGTATGGGAATTCCCAGACATTCAGGTGATGTACCATGCCCTCTGGTGGTCATATTGGAGGCCCACAGCTTACAGCAGCAGCTACTGAGAACAACAGATTGTATTTAATCTTAAAATCTAGCAATCTCAAGTATATGGAATAGACATGGTTACATTTTGTACTGAATTTGGCCACGGACTGATTACTTCAGCACTGATACACATCTTGTGTTACTATCACTGTGTTGTTATTGCTGCACCAGACAAGATTGTTACATTAAAAATTCACCCTATATGAACTTAAATAAGGAAGTGGGGCTGCAAAAGGGAGCATGTCCAGTCCTGCTAATTCAAATGCTGTTGATTTCATTTATTTATTTATTTGCCCAAATTAATCAGTGATCTGAATTTTGGGCCATGTAATTTAAGCTTTGACATGACTGTGTGGATTAAACACTGAGAATTGTTTCTCTTTTTCAAGTTTTGTCTTTTGCCATTAATTGCGCACATCCAGGCCCACAAGATGGCACCAGATGTAGTTGAAAGGAGATTTGACGCAGTTGTAAAGCCTGTTCATAAATTATTCACCGGAATGTTTTCCAGGGTTCGGGATGAGGACGACGTCATGGAGCCGAGCAGACGGGTGCATGAGGAGTCCCGCAGGCGGCTGGAGCAGCAGCACATCCAGGCCCCCTCGCAACAGCAGCAAGAGCCCCAGCCCACCGCGGTCCAGCAGCCCCCCCAGCCCCCCACACCGCCTCACCCTGCCACGCAGAACCCGCTGGACCAGCAGAGGGAGCTAGCACGCCGCCGAGAGCAGGAGAGGAGGAGGCGAGAAGCGGTGAGTTGACTCCCCCAGCATGCTTTACTGTCATTTGCTTATACTGAGGAGATTGTAAGAAAAAAAGAGGGAATTACATCATATGAACTAACCAGTCTGAGCCTAATTTGTCTACATGCAGTAAGGAAAATACATTTTGAGTGCATTTACATTTGTAGCTGTTGGATAATTTTATGTAAAGGAAGTTTTGAAGAAAAAATGAATTGTTCTGTTTTCTCTCCAGATGGCAGCAACCATCGACATGAATTTCCAAAGTGACTTAATGGCTATCTTTGAAGAGAATCTGTTTTGAGGAGAGGAGCAACTGAAACATAACTGCAAAAAAATAATAAAAAAAAAAATAATAAAAACAAAACAAGAAAAAAGAAACAAAAAACGAATGATGTAAACATGAAGAGATTGGTGATCATGTACTGCAGAGGGACAAGGACCGTGTGGACATGACAAAGCCCTCAGAAACGCAGACGAACAAGGCGAACGGGCTCTCACTGCCCCCTGTGGACCCAAAGTACATGACAAACAGGGATACTCTCATGGTTTCTGATGTCATTTCCTGTGGATTTGGCATTGCCTGCCTGATCATAACGAGAGAAAGAGAGAGAGAGAAAGAAAGGACTCCTGCTGGCACACTTGTTGTCGTCACACTCGTTTTTTCCCCAGTGTGCGCGGGCGCAAAAGGCAAACAATAATTGTAAGAGGACAGACATCCAACAATAACTATGAAAATGCTCTGATTAAGTCCTGACAGACTGTGCCGTGGTGTTCTGAAACTGCCTGATGTCTGAGGTGGTGAAGAGGACTGGTCCTTTATGTTCTGTACTGTTTTTGTTTTGTTGTAAGTGAACACATGCAACAGTGGGAGGGGTGGGCTGGGGGGTGGGTGGTTGCGGGGACGGGGGGGAGGGGGGACTTACATACTGTAAATCATGTATATTTCTCAGCAGAGAAGGTACAGTTTGCCTTACACCTCTTTCCTATACAGACCATAACGTTCTGTGGCCTGAACACACGAACAAACCAATAACAACAGTTCGCGCCAGGAGTAGAAGCAGCGCAGACCTTTTTTGCATCATCTAGTATCTACTGTAAAGAAGTATTTTCTTATACTACAATAACTGT
Organism: Myripristis murdjan; assembly: GCF_902150065.1. NCBI lineage: Eukaryota > Metazoa > Chordata > Actinopteri > Holocentriformes > Holocentridae > Myripristis > Myripristis murdjan. The sequence goes on along the minus strand of NC_043987.1, from coordinate 20,985,161 downwards.
TTATTTTGGATCATGTTGTTTTTTTCCTCTCTTTTCGGTTTTTAAACCTTACACCGATACACTCCGCCGCCTATGTCTATGCCAAACAACCCCATTTACCTTTTATGCTAAATTCCTTGTCCTATAACATGTAGGTAGCTAGTGCAAAAACTCCCTAATATATGCATTATCATAATTCCAGCAAGTATTTATGAAAGACAGAATCATTTGAAGTTTTCATAATGCCTTGTCTTTTTTTTTTTTTTTTTGGTTTTGTTTTGTTTTGTTTTGTTTGTTTGTTTGTTTTATTTGGAACTTAGAGCAGGATCTTGCCAGCAGAGAGTGGGAAAAGTCCAGCTGTTTCTGAGCTTTTAGTTAGACTATGATTTCACTACAACACCATTATGTGTATTACACCTTTGGGGCGGAAAAGTTTCTATCATTGGCCTCTTCACAGCAGACGCGCACCGTCACACTACTGAACCAATCTGTGAGATGAGTAGCTCCTTGTTGCTCCCTCCGTCGGACACAACTTTGCCTCGCTCTGATCAGAAACCATAGGTGTTTGATCAAAAATGTGGCGTGCAAAGATTGTTTGAGCCAGGACGGAGGGACGACCAAGGGAATAAGATACAAACACTGAACACCTTTCTGTAGCTGTTACAAGGAATCACTTTCGTCAAAAATAATAACAACACAACAAAACACAATAAACAAATACAAAAGTCAGGAAATGGAAAACTTTGGGGGAAAGAAAAAACAGTTTTGATTTTTATCTTTGTTCTTGTTCGATTAATCGTGGATGTGAGTTCTGATTCTGTTATCGGAGACATCGGTCGGACCGGAAATCGGCTGAAAAATTTGAGCGACTCTCGTCCTCTCCACTTGTCTCGTATGGTGTTTTTTCTCCAGTGCCTGTATTGTATTGCGATTCTCGTTGGCTTCTATTACACTTGGGAAGGGGTGAGAAAGGGGCGAGCGAGGACTGGATGGTGTAATATTTCGAAAGGGGAGGGAGATTCTCGGAATGGTTTGTGTAAAAACAAAAACAACAAAAAAAAAACAACAAAAAAACACAAAAAAAGGAAAAGTCAGCGTTTTATATTTTACCCGTTTATCAATATTCAGGTTTAAAATTTAGTTTTAGCTGGACTTCTACAATGAGTGTACACACCTGACAACTACTTTCTCATTTTGTTCAATCAGTAAATTTTTAGGTAGGTATGTTTCAGCGTTGCCACATTAGCATTTGAGTGTAAGTCTAGCTCTGTGAGTGTGAGTGTGTATATTTGGATGGCTGTGTGACTGCATTTTATTTTATTATTATATATATTTTTTTTAGTTTTGTGGTGCAGGGAGGCATGTTCCCCGTTGTAGATCAGCATTCTGTTGGTGAGAAGAACGAGCTGTGCTTCAGGAGTACTTGTTTCTCTGCTTAAGTCACCTTTTTTTTTTTTTAATTTCTATGAAGTCCACCATATATGAATATATATAATTTTTATTATTAGACTGGTTTTGAAAAGGTAAAGAAGAAAAAAATTCATTCCTTTAAGCCTTCTCTTTTTTGTTTTTGTTTTGTTTTTTCTTTTCTTTTCTTTTCACGATAACTGTTGGACAAAATGTGCCATGAGTTCTACAGAGAATGTGCTGACCCGCAGCTCAGCCCAGAGTTTGCTTTATTCAGGTATTTTATTTTGTGTTACATTTGTTCTGTTTTGGGGTTTGTGTTCCGACATTTTCCTCGATCTATCATTTGGTATGTGAGTGGTCTATCGAGGTCAATGATTCAATCTGTTATGATCATTGAATAAACTCATCTCTTTTATAGAAAATTAAAAAAAATAAACTAAAACGCTGCCTGTCTTTGGTACTGTTTTTTTCCAAATCGGTTTGTAACAGAGCTGACAGGTTTTAATATTTATCAGTCCTGTGGCAAACAGCGAGTCTATAGAGCCTCTAATAACCGAGTCAAGTGGGTTCATCCTGGGCAAAATAACATCCCGTCTGTGTTTGCCTGAACAGAAAAGGTCAGAGATGTTAACACTCGAGTGAACAGACTGATGGAAAATGAAGAAAATCATCAGTCCCAAACCTCTGTCTTCCCTTCTCTCCATCTGTCCATCTGTCAGCACTCAGGCTCTACAGTATCTATCATAGTTTTACCACATAACACATAATGCAGTTCAACACTGAGGTGCTTACACACATTTCATGGTATTGTGTAAAGGTGTGGAGTGTAAACTGTACACACACGTGGCCATGTAGGTGAGGTTTTATACTGATCGTGTAAACTCACTCTGAACTGCTCCCAAATGCACTGACCACAAGATTTGGGACTATTTGCCCAGCCGACACAACAAACCTCATGTTGCTCGGTTTGATTGATTCCCAACTTCACCTTCTAGGCGTTTGTCAGCGCTCTGTATTGTTTCAGAATGGCTGAGCACACTTTGTCGATGGAGTGAATGATCAGATTCAATTTCATGAGATACTGTTTGGTCAAGGTGATATAGCATTATAAAGAAAAGATTTCCAAAAAAAGCAAAAATGAGGTTCTCTTGGAGCCATGGGTGAAAGTTGAAGGCCAAACCTTGTCTAAACATTTTGGCTTTTCAGTCCATCAATAAAGACTAGTTTTTACTTTTTTGGGGGTGTTTTATGATAATTCAGTTTCATGGTAGCTGAAGAAACTGTTGTGGACAGACCACTGAGGCCTCATAGATTTTTTTTGTTTGTTTTTAATTTGGCAGGTCCATAATTCTGATGTACCACTATACGTCAGCTAAACACCACATTTGGCATTGGAGCAAAATTTGAAAAAAAGCCTCAGGGGGAAATGACATGCTAAACAAGGCCAGACAGGTGTGCCAGGTACGGATGCAGATGCAGTGATCATGGCCCTTTAAATCAAACATGTGACAACACCGCCCCCTTCAGGTCAATTACTACGAACTCTGGTGTGAAGGCTTGAAAACCAGTTTGTGGTGAAGAAGTGATTGTCTGAACCAGTATTGCAATATGAGGCATTATTTCATGATGAACCATCTCCAGCCACCCACACCTAAATTTTGATCAGGTGAATCCATGTGAATGCACTTTCTGATTTCCCCTCTTAAAACTATACCAGGTGTAAATGGAGATATAGTCAATGACAAAAAGTGTACAAGGGATTTTTGAAACTTAAGATGTGGACTGTGCAAAATGGGCTGGAACACGATATTACAAAGAAGCATCTAAAATTCTCCACACAGTCTGTTTATTACTCTTTATTGCACTCGGTGGGTTGATTTAAAACAACATTACACAAACAGAAAATGTCTGGTGTGTTTGTGTTGGAAGCCACAGCGTTTTTAAATGTATGATTTTAGAACAGAGAAATTTTTGCATGGTTTATTTTTTGTTGAAACCTGTCCTGCACATGATGAGGCATGTTCCTCCAGCTAGATTTTTTTCTTCCTCAGTGAAACAACACGGGATATGAAGTGCCACTATTTATGGAAATAAGATTTCCTGAACCTGGTTTGACCTATAGGCCAGTTTTCATCTTTTGAATATCTTGCTGTTGTCCTGAAAATGATCATACAGTTCTCATTAATGCACTCTACAACCCACTGAGGCAGTTACACATATTCTTACTTATTTTTTCCCCAGAATTCACTTATCCCTTAAAATTAATTTTAATGGCTAGCTGCATATACATATTGATACTAATGTTGGTTATACAGCTCAGGCATTCATTGATTTTATTTAACTAGATATCAGCCAGCGTCCATACTGACGTCACACGTGCATCAATCACCACGACGTGACGCAAGACCACACCTGACGCTGAGACCCCAGTAGCTTTTCAAATCAAACACCGTGATGTTTACAGTCCCATCATGTGTTGGCTGTGCGGTGTTTGAACCGGCAGAACAAGTGAAAGGTAAAACTTTACCCTCTCTTCTCTTCTTGCCCGGGTTTACAAACAGCTTCCAAACAAATTGAGTTCCGACGCGGAACTCATTATTAAGAAATTCATCCTCCATGAGTCAGCCTGTCGCCTGGGGCAGGTTTCAGGGAGATGTCACACCTACCCTGAAGTGCATCCGGCTATATCCTATCACTTACATGGCCACAAAAATCATAACTGGGACGTAAGAAAACAGTAGAATAAGCCAACATTAGCGCCCGGTGCCATTTCTGAAGCTGTCTCTCTTTTACGCAGCCAATTTGAAAGTGCAGTTCGGTTGCTAGGCCGCTTTTTTACTTCACAAATTCACGAAAATGTACAAGTGCAGTTTCTTTTAAGCGATTCTTAATGGTTATCATTGTTTTTTTTCTTCAGAATTGGCAACAAATGTGACTTAAGTCTAAATACTATGTGGTGTGTATTGGCTTATGACCTCTTGAACTGGCAGGGACAGGAAATGTGACTTTTCAGGTTGAAATGGAAGAGCAGACGCCCCGCCTTCCTCCGGTGTCATACACCTGTCTGTCGCGTGCCTCGCAACGCCTTGTTGTTTTTTATGGGCTGCCACCTTCAGGTGCTCCTCGTGAGCTCGTATTTCCGATGGTGGATGGTGCAATTACAACCCACCTCACAGTCAAGCGCATAGTCCAACATAGCAGCGACGTTTGTAGCAGAGTAGTGTTTGTTGTTTTATTTCAGGAATAAAGCGTCACAGGGCTGTGTGTGAGGCGGTGATAGAGTGAATGAAATGAACTGCATATCAGGTATTTGTTGGATTTTTTTTAAGTGAGAGGTTAAAGAAAGTGTGAAGATTGAAACACGCAGCAATAATGTTTTTTTTTATCTGGAATGCCACACAAATGCAAAGGATAATAAACACTTTACTTTCACTGTCAACCACTGACATGACCTAAATGCCACCCCTATAAATCAGGTATCAGAAAATTTCATCTCCGCTACTTTTGGGGCCATTTTCAGGAGATGATTCTAATTTTTAGTTCCCTACAAAAATCAAATCAAATCAAATCAAATCAATAAAAATCGAAGGTTGGTTGTGGTAATAAGAGTGATTCTCCTTTATTCCAGTGGAAACCACGCTGCAGTGAGATCCAGTGAATCACAATAAATAACTGAAATGCTTTGCAGAAAAAAATCACCATGGGCTTTAAAACGTCTTTCTCTGAAAGATAGGATATGGAAAATTTGCCCGAAACAACAACAACAACAACAATAAATGAACTTACAGATGTTATTTTTTTTAAATCTCTGCTCAAGGGGTACGATTTAGTACTTCGAGTGTGCACAACATTTAGTTTAATGGTTCGATTATGGTGATGATGTTCGTTTTTGCGACCTTTCTGCCTGTACGTGAAGGCAGCGCCGCTACCTGATGTCCCTCCGCGCCAGCTGGGAGAAAATGAGCCGGAGCGGCGTCGACCACACCGACAGGGAAAGTCAGTCGCTCCAAATTATATTCCACCTGGAAATAACGCAGGAGAAGCAGTAAAAAACCCGAGACTTTCCCCTTCATTAATGGCATCTGTTTTGGTTTTGTATCGCGTCGGCCTGGATGGAAGACACACTTAAACCGGCGGTAAGTTTAAAGAGTTTGCCCGCATGTCCCGTGTGAAGTCCGGGGTTCCAGTCTCTGAGCGACAAACGTGTGTTAACATGAATTCATGTTTGTGTTCTTTGATTTGATCTGTATTTCAGGTGGCTCACATGTGCCGCTGACGTTTCTGAAACAAGTTAAGACAAGAAATGCGGCAGATAAGAGTTGAACCGGTCCGTCTCTTTGTTTATATCGACAGAGAGGAAACAGCAGTGTGAGGGAGGTAAGCTCTTAATTCACCTCAAACACACTGATTTATGTGACGTTAACCTGCCCTTTTTTTTTTTTTTTTTAACTGGTAGAAATGCTACATATAGCTCTTCCTTGTGGTGTGGTGGTGTCAGATGGGTCAGGCTGATAAAACGCTGCATATTTGGCTCTGATGATAAAACACGAGGTTGTGTAGGCGTACAGTGCGTAATGCTTTATTTGTTTGTCCTGCTGTCTGTTTGCCTTAGTGATCAAAGTTCACAATTGACATCCCTACTAGTCATCAGCGCAGGGCTGCACAATATGGTAAATATGTTAATGCGATTTTTTTTTTTTTAGAGAGAGAGAGAGAGATTGGTTGCAATAATATTTGATTTTAGTTGGAGTGATCATTTTCGCATCATTTTCATTTTAACTGAAAACTAGTAAAACGGAGATGATGTGGTGTTTGCTGGGGTCTGCACCAAACCTTCATGTTTCCTTTTTCTTTTCTTTTTTTTTTTATCATCTCGAGAATATGGTTCATAGGCCAGGCCATCTCTGCAGCGCCACAATACTTCATTTCTAATGTGTACTGTCACATATAACCTTTATCGAAAAAGTGCAGCTGCTGCAGTTTGGCTACTGCACTTTGGGATTTCCGTTCGGGGTTTCGATACGATTGTGCAGCCCAAGTCATCCTGCATGCATACATATCTAACTCATAATTTACGATATAGTTTATTGTATAGCTGTTTAGTTTATCGTATAGCTGCCTCCATTGTAGTAATAATAATAATAACAAACAAATAACATACAAATAAATCAGTACAAACAAAGCAGTACATTACAACCACAGATTGCACATACAACCTCTGAGCTGTATTTGTTGCTGCATGTTGAGATTATAGGCCCAGATTATGTAAGATAATTGATCTGCACAGGATTCTGTGCACCATACTAGCATCTGTCTGCAGCTGTTAGTGAGCCTGTGTTTACCGTCCTGTTTCCTGTCAGTAGCTACTTATGGCCATGGAGAGCAGAGTGTGGAACGCCTGTGACTACAGCCACAACGTCACCTTCTTCTACGAGCTGGTGGGCAAGAACATCAGTGAGGAGTGGACGTCCCGTGACCGCGTGGTGATCGCTCTGGGCCTGACTGTGTGTCTCATAGTCGTCCTGGCCAACCTGCTGGTGATGGCAGCCATCCTCATGAACCAGAACTTCCACTTCCCCATCTACTACCTCCTGGGCAACATGGCCGCAGCGGACCTGTTTGCAGGTATAGCCTACGCCAACCTGATGCTGAACACGGGCCCCTGGACCAGGGAGCTCACCAAGGAGCAGTGGTTCATGCGGGGGGCTTTGATCGACATCAGCCTGACGGCCTCAGTGGCCAACCTGCTGGCTGTCGCTGTGGAGCGCCACCAGACCATCATCACCATGCAGCTCCACAGCAAGATGACCAAGCGGCGCGTGACGCTGCTGATAGTCTGCATCTGGGCCGTGGCCATCATCATGGGCGTGGTGCCGTCCAAGTTTTGGAACTGCGAGTGCGACCTGGACAACTGCTCCACCATCGCCCCCCTCTACAGCCGCCACTTCCTCGTCTTCTGGGCCGTTCTCAACCTGGTCACCTTCTTCATCATGGTGGCCATGTACACTCACATCTTTCTCCATGTGAGACACCAGAGCCGGTACGCGTCTGAGCACACGTGGGACCAGCAGCACAACCAGACTGTTTTCAACCTGGTGAAAACCATCTCCATGGTTCTAGGTGAGATGAACTTTTTTGGAGGTTTTGAAGGAATTTAATCTATGGGGCAAGGCAATATGAGCAAAATCAAATATAGCAGGGAGAGGCAGATAATAGAACAAACAGAACAGTCTAATAAGTTTATAAGATTGCATATAAGATTTACTGTAATGCAGCCTTGAAAACTATGAAAAGACAACATGTATGCCATATGATGACATCCAAAATCCCCGATGATATCTTGCTTCTTGTCACAGTATTGATATAATATGTACTTATCACTCAGCCGTGGTAGCACAGACGTAACTGGTCACCACAGCTCAGGAGTGACTCCACATGAAAACCACAGACTGTACAAATATGTTGCAACCCTTTTTGCACAATCCACATCTCAATTATCTTAGTCATCCTTCTAAAACTTAAGAAGGGAGTAATGGCTCTCATCTGGCTGTAAAGAGAGTAAAAGTGGCTGTGTGATATTTTGTGCCCACACACTTCTCTGTGAGGTACTCCGTTAGCACGCGCTGCTCAGCCCATGGTGGTAGCCCGCCACCTCTTACTTCCTCTCTACAAAACCAGTTTATCTACTTCATACCTTGTTTGTCAGCCCTTGTCCGGGTACAGCAAGCTTTTTCCAAGTAATGAGGCTAACCAGATTATGAAATACTCAAAGTGAAAACATATTTCTAGTTTCTTAACTCACCTATTTGAAGTGAATGATGTCAGGGCATGGCACATTGTATCATTAAGTGATCAATGTACAAACTATATTAGTAAGACTTCTCTTTAATGATCTGTGAATTTCAGGGTAAGTAGGTGATAATTAGCTAGTTATGTATTTGAGATTTCTTTGAAATTGCCTCCCAAACTACATCAACAACGTTTAGCTCAGTTTACTGAAAACAGAAACTTAGTGTCACCAGACTCATTCTATGAGATCATAAAAATGAAACCAGGCTTGCCACGTGATGAAACATCTGGAGTAACATGAACTCTTAAGACTGCCCTTACATTTCTTGGACACAACCTCAGCTCTGTGCAGCTTGGCCGTACTGGAGGTTTACAGGAAATCTGCCGCATAAAAATCATAAATTCAGTTTGCAGCACCTTTTGGGACATTCAGAATGAGTTTGGTGACACAATTAAAGTTTATTTTCAATTAATTTTGAGGTAAATGTTGATGTAATGTGGGCTTAATTTTAAATGTGTTACTTGCTTATCACTTAGTTACCATGGTATCTATGAAGTGTTACCGTAATAATTGCTTCAGTTTTTTCCAACCTAGTCGTTTAATATGACTCTGCACAGTTTGTGAATTGACTAGAGCATCATTTATTTTTCTGCACACCATCTCCGCAGGGGCCTTTGTGATCTGCTGGACTCCTGGCCTCATGACTCTCCTGCTGGACGGCGTGCTGGGTGAAGACAGCCACGCAAACAAGTACGAGAAGTTCTGCCTGGTGATCGCCGAGTGCAACTCTCTGGTCAACCCCATCATCTATTCCCTACGGGACGATGAGATGCGAAGGACGTTCACGTGGATCCTGTGCTGCCTGTGTAGGAGAGGTGGCGACAACAAGCCCCCTCCTTTCCAGTTTCAGCCAGCACAGCAAGAGGTACAGCCAAAGGTGGGAGGCGATAATGGGAGCGAATGTCAGGGGGTCTGTGGATACAAATCCTGCTCATTTTCCTACAAAAGTACTGTTTCTCTTGTCTCTTATCATTCCCTTCGCGTGTCAGTATGTGCAAGGCAAGAACGTCTCCATTACAGTGAAACACAAGCTGAGTGCTTCTCAAAGGCAGCAGATTGGCAGTAAAACATAATGTCCTGTGGTACCAGGTGCAAGCAGGAACCGGGAACCCCCTCCTCCTCCTGATTCCTTCCTTTCATCTTGTTACTCCTGGATTTGGTCACACAACATGAATGCCTTGCCACATTGAAACGCTGACCTACAAATAATTTTTTCACACAAGAAAAATGCAGGAAATGATGAAACGTTGGATTTAAGAATCAAGTTGTCAAAAAAAAACAAACAAACAAAAAAAAAACACAGGACTTTATGCAGTCTTTGTGTTGCTTTTCTGTTCCTCCTCCTGAAAGCCAGTTTAACAGATTTTGCTTTGTGTCTACAGGAAAATATTAGCGGTGTCCAGAAGACAGAAGACAGGATCGTGTGTACACCGCAGCTCAAAGCTGATAAGGCAGACAGTTGCACGGTGGTTTGACGCTCGAGGCTCAGGGTGAATGAAGCGTCTGGCCTTTAATTTCACCACAGCAGGACGTTCACAGCAACAACTGTGTTGCAGCTGCTGGTTTACCTTCGTGGATGATTCTTTGCCATTTATGGATTTTCAACAGGACATCAGCCAGCTTTTTGCCAAAACACCTCTCTGCCATGCTTGCATTTGTGAATTTGTCATTTGCAAAAAATATAAGACATGCATGTAATAAAAAAAAAAAAAAAAATTGAAATGGATATGATTAATCTTGGCTTTCCTTAAGATAACCACCATGAGTTTGATTCAAAATTCAGATATTAATCATCAGATGGTGCAATCTCTCATTTTTTTTTATTACATTTGACTATCACAAGAGCATTTGTGACAAATTATAAAATGAAACACTCCTAAAGTCCAGAAAACAAATACTGGGGAGGGGGAGGGAGGGGAAATCACACTAAATCATTTTATTAGTTTTCTAATAAGAACACTACAATTTGTCATATTCTTCCTTTTGTTTTACTCTTTCTAGAACAATTCTAAAGTTGAGGTATAAAAGGAGTTCGTACAGACTCACAAGTCTGAAAACAGTGGGGATTATATACAAGAGAAATGGAAAGACAGAGGTAGAGAGAGGGGTAAATACAAGGGAAAGTGAAGACGAGGGGAGATACAAATATACTAATAAAACAAAAATCAAAAAAGGTTTAAGAACTCATTTGGTGCTGTGGAAATCAATAATTACTCACAGAATTAGAGCTACACAGAATTATGATCAACCTTGATACAAAATGATGGTGTTTTAGAACTGCACTCCTCTTGCAAATTTAGAGGCGACTGAAAAGGTGAACAGTGAGCTTCAGTAAGGTTTGGGCATCGATGTTTTGGCTCTGTACACTCGCTACTTTGGATGTAAATTAGCATAACTAAGATTAAAGTGCAGACCGGAATTGGATATTTAGAAGGTCCATTGATGAGCAAAAAAACAAAGGAAAAAAAAAAAAAAAAACTGCAGCCCTTTTGCACGCTGTCTCCCTTTTTCAGGGTGTAAGAGGAATTAGGACGATAATCAACTTGTCACTTCAAATTTGTGGTCAAAAGTTCTCAGTAAAATAATTTCACTACCTGCCCACAGCCATATATGCAGATGTATAGACTGCATAGTTTCAGGGGGTTTTTCCAGGCAAATTTCCCCATTACTAGGACTAACCTTTAAGAAATCAAACACCATCGTGCTAGGTGATTTACTTGGAATCTAAACACTGACGGCTATCTCCCTTTTCCAATTTTACTTTCTCAGAAGACAATTTCAAATTTCCTTTCCAAGTTCATATAATAGTTTGAGTAGGCCTCACTCAAAGTTATAAATAAATGCATTTAGAAGCAGAACGCATTGGTGAAAAGGGGCCGGCTGAGGGTGTCTGCGAGAGGGGACGGGATGGATCAACATAGTGAAACACATCCAAGGTTGTACGTTTATTACAACGCCCCAGCTAATAAAAATAGTCTTTCCACAGCACCAAATGTATTTATACCTGTGAACCCTACATTTCCACCCGGTTATGTAACAAAAAACTCAAATAATAATCAAAATTCATAGAAACAAGAGTATTCGCAAACCCTGCGACACAATAAAGGCCAAATAAACCTGGCATCTCAACCAAAACAAAACATCAAAAAAGTTTATAAAAGAGGGAAAAAAATACTGAAACATTCCACAAACTGTACAGTGACATCCATTACAACTGGTAGAAAAAGGGGGCACGGTAATTTTGGTGTGGTGATAACATTACTTGTAAGATACAGCCATATGAAAGGTGATGCGTAACAGTAAAATGTGTACTTAAATCTGGGATAGCATATGTGACAGGCTTACAAGCTCAAGTTTTGCTCTGTAACATAATTATGGTTCACCAAAGTCTTGATTTACACTGAAATCTTCATAAGGCTTTATCTTACTATCAAAATGCTTAGTTATTCACATAAGAGTTGATGTATAAAATAGTTCCAAAGGATGAAAATCCCCAAAAAACATAACGTGTGTGTCTTAATACACGTGTTAAGAGTTTTACTACACCCAGTGCTGCCTTTTTTGGTAACAGAGGAGAGAGAGAAGCCCTTGCCAATCGGCCAAATCAAAGAACTAAGAACAAAACAGCTGTGGGTAAGAGGGGCAGGTGGGGGTGAGGGGGAGGGGGCATGCCTTCTTGTGGAACAGGTGCTCAAATAACAGGTGTGGTGGGACAGTCCTCACTCCACCCACCCTCCCACAAAGCCTTACAACAAAAGCCCCGAAACGAAATTAAACTGAGGCATGACGACACCACACATAGAAAGACACAGTTACAAATAGAATTCCCTCCTCTCCTTAAACTGAAAAGGTGGCTGTGCACCAACTTTAGAGAGACATAGAGTAGCATTATTACATTGTTGATCGTGGTATTTTTGGTTTTGGTACGATAGAAAGTTGTAGTGTGTTGCCTTGGGCCTGTGAGCTTACATGTTTCAAGTTAGGGAGGAGATCTCAGCTGAAGCCCGTCTAATGTGTCACCGGCTTGTCAGGGTACCCCCACTCTTTCTGCTTATAAATGTACGAGGGCACCAGCCAGTTCGACTGAGACATCCAAAGAGCACTGTACATGCGCCCACGCAGAGACACACACATCATAGCAACGCATGATGCACTTATTCCTTTTTGGTCTGTCTGATAACATTATACCCTTTCCTCTTTTTTTTTTTGTTATTAATGAAAGTGAAGCTAAAAAACATGAAAGGTTAAATGAAAACAATATCACACCTAAAAAGTCCTACATGCATGGAAGACAGTCACGTTTCTAAATTCATGTCACATTTGTCCCAACAACACATCACTGCCCCAGAAACTCTCCACCCCCCTCTCTCCTAACTTCATTTAGATGCTTTATTGAGCTACTTTTTTTGGTGGCTGGTGCATTCTTGGTGAAACAGCATTAGAAAAAAGCTACAGTAAAATAAACTAGTTGACAGAAAGCAAGAGGCAAAGCCTAACAAGCCACCTACGACACCCTCTATTGGTTAGCAACAAAAAAAGGATGTTAGTTACATCCACTCAACCAAAGATATTTTTTGTCTCTCTACCCGTTCCTCTTCCTTGTCAGTCCTACTGTGTCCTGTCCTGCCCGGGCCAGATTTAGCACTGGCTAAAAAAAGGGATCCCCATAATTACTGTATCCAGGTAGAGAACACCCAGAAAAAGGGTGCCAAAGTTTGTGCTTCACACATCTCATATGTCTGCTCACTATGTCAGGGACTGAAAGCAAAGAGGTGTGTCTGTGTGTGTTTTGGGAGGGGTGCATGCACATTTGTGCATATCTGAACTATTCACTTTGAAATCTCCACCAACAAAACGAAACATCCAAGCTAGAAAGGGCTGGAAGCTACAAGAGTGTCTTTGTGTTGAGTTGCCAGAGGGTGTTCTTGGAGGAACGGATGTGTTGACAACTACTGGGGCAGCACTTTGGTACAAGCAAGGTGAGCAGAGCTCCCTAGTGATCCGTATCAACACAGAGCTTGGCGACAGCCGCTGACTGCTGTCAAATGCCAGCGCCAATGCCTCATGAGATACAGGCAATCACACACAGTTTTCCAGAGCAAAGGGTCGAGTGCAGAGGTCAATAGCACATGGACAGGCTGTGTGAACACTGTGTGAAGTTAAGACGTGCATATACACAGATAATGTACAGACATCATGATCTTCTACACACTGGGTCAGTGGTTTTAAAAAGTCCTTAATGGTGAAGATGGTTTTGTTTTTTTTGTTTTTTTTTTAATCTGTCCCGACATCAGTCAGCTCCATCCCTCTTCCATTCTGAGTTACGGAGCTTCCAGCATTTAAATGGAGTTGTGGGTTGGAGGGAAAATCCCTCCTCGCTACTGTTCTGCTGTCCTGTCCTGTGGTCCAGCACGGTGTGTGTTTATGAAAAGTGTCTACAGCCTTGCATGGCTGCCATAGTGGAGAGACAAGGGGCATTGAAAAAATAGGGGTAGAGGGTTTTGGTCAGAGCAGACCACTGCAGGAATGTAAATGATGGCAGGGAGGAGGTGAAGTGGTGGAAGAGACGCAGTCTCAGTTGGAGGTGTCAGAGTGGACGCTGCCAGGAGGACCAGGAGGAGAGGTGACCGAGGGGGGATTGGTGGTGTCCTGCCAGCTGTTGTTAGCCTACAGAGGATAATATGCATTATGAAAAGACTTGTCTATGTGGTAGGACATGGCTAACTGATGAAGTTAGTCTTGAGCGATGCATTCCCAAAATTTAAAACTCCTCTAAACTCCTTGCCTAACAAGATATGACTAATAGCGCTGTAGTTACATTTCATCCAGAGGAAAAAAATCAAACATTTCTTTCCAATTAGTTGCATTTTTACTCTTGAGTCTGGTAAATGGTAAACTTGTGTCTACAAGGGAGTGAAACATACTAGGAAAACACCCTGGCTAGCTCTGAATCTTGTCATCAGCTACCCCTTAAGAGGAGCTTTGAGTTGGTACTCACATCCAGGCGGTGAGGGGTGTAGAGGCCACCTGACAACTCCTCATAGCCGCCCGTCAGGTGTGTAGCACGGTGCAGGGTATCCACCTGTCAGAGACAAACAAAACAAAACACAAATTTCAAGACTAACTTCAACACAAGGACGTTTGAACAAGAATTCATAACACCACCATATATTAATTATGTATCTAAACACACAAAGATGGGCCACAAAAAGGAGGGACAGCCTCCCACAAACCTCTGCTGTATGCGTCAGTGCCAATAAGCATTATTCATCAGTTTCATTTTCCCATCTCTATTTTCAGTTATTATCTCAAGCCACTACTTCCACAAATCATGTTTCGCCACTGAATATGTAGACTCTCACTAATACCACTTCTCTCATTCCCATAGAATAAATGAATGCATGTGAAACCAAGACGCCGCATGGTTCACCAAAAAGAAAGGCTTGTAATGTATTCCTTCTTCCCATCAGTCTCACTGAGTTTTGCCTGTCATTAATTACCAAGCCATGCGGCGCTCAACAGCAGAAATCTGTGGAGCCTTCCAGAAAAAACAAAACTGTGTGGCTCCAACAGGGGTCAACAATCACAAGGGCAGTCTAGGAGAAATTTCTACCTGGTCTGGGCAGGTGAGTGGGTGGATGTGTGGAGAGATGTTAAGGAGAGATCTTGGGAGGGCAGGAGGAACCATGGACTATCAAGTACAGAGAGTTTGGGAATGGGTTGAGGTGAAGCCTTTGCTTCTTGAGGCACAATGGTCCTAGGAGACGTGTGTATGTTGGTCGAGGGGTGGGATGGGGTAAAAGGTTAACACTAGGGCATCTGAGGTGAGGCTAAGGTCAGAAGGAGCTAGGCTGGGGCCACGGGTCCAGGGACACTGGGTTGACGGCATTGAGGTGGGCTTGGCAGAACGCCCTCAGTGCCTACCTGCGGCTGAAGAGAGGGGGTGATGCTGAGACCCTCCCCGTTGAGTGAACGCAGGCCAAGGTAGGTGTCGCCAGTGTGAGACAAACTATACGACCCCGATGACCCTGCAGGCAATACACTCAGCCAATCAGCCATGCCAGGGTGCTCGAGGGGATCAAAGGTCACCATTGATCGTGAGCACTGATTGGCAACAGAGCAGTCCCACCTCATGGCCTGAGCCACGGCGTCAACATGAGAGGCACTGATCTCAGCCAGCACATTCTGAACAGGTGACAAACCCCATTTACATCTGTAACGACCAAGCGGTGCGCTGCCAAACTGACCACACTAATGTTAAACATGGCAGCACTGAAATAGTGATGAAGAGGGGTCTTTAACACAGGAGTGAAGGTACAGCTCATGTTAAAAGAACTGAACCGCCACATACTGTATATGCACATCAGCTGCACAAACAGATTCTTGAAATGTACTCCAAACAGAAAATATCACCATATTAGTAATCTATTTGAGACCAATGCTTACACACAACATAAACATTTTAACATCTTCACAGCACATTCAACACTTGCATCATTAGGATTGCACTTCTGTAATTCTCTGGATTATGGAAATGGATTTTGAGAGAGGTTAGGGATGAATATGGAAGACGAACTTCAGTTCCCAGGAGTTGGTGTTCTTCCTCTGACATCACGGGCTAAGAGTGGAGAGGAGTGGGGTGCGGGGTGGGGTGGGGTAGGTGGGGTTTAACAGTACTAAAGAACATGAGGAATTTCACCTTGTGGAAGCGTAAGGCAGGGGGCGGACGGGATCAAAACAACTGAATGATCACCTACCTGCTCCTGTCTGCTTCCTTAGCAAATGGAGCTTACTATATCAGTATTGTGGATAGGTGTGTGTGCTGTGTAAACGTTGGATTCTATGCAACATACAGACAGTGAACAAGGTGGTTCACATGTAAGCAGATAACAGAAAAAAAACAAAAACTGGGGATGAGTTAGTCAAAGAAAACAAGCAGGAGAAGTACAGAGAACCACTTCAGGCCAAACACAGGCTGGTCATCCCAACTGATACCCATCAATAACACAACAGCTTAAGCGACATCCAAGTGTTTTAAAAGTATGTTAGACAAAAACCTGACAAAACACATACAAGACAACACGAGTGGAATGTAAACTTTGGCTGACAGACAAAAGCACAGATGTCAGGAGCCCACACTGCACAATATTTATGTTTTTTTTAAACCCATAGCATTGTTTGGACTATCACGGTACTTTGACAGAATTGAAAACCTAGTCAGTGTTAAGGACATTTCTGAGTGAAGCAACTCTTTTTTTTTCCAATTCATCCTTGCACTCAATGTTGATGGAGCTATTTTTGTCTATAACTTCTGCAGGCAGGGGTAGTGGACTACTACCCCAGGGTATAGGGGTAGTAGTCTCAAAAATTACAATTATCCAATTATTATTCCAACTCCTTACTCGTGATGCTGAGGTGTTAGGAGTCTGTGATTGAGCATCATCTTAGAGAAAAGTTTGATATGATAATAAGGTGGGATTTAGCCAGCTAAGCTACCCAGATGGCCAGCAGGACAAAAATCTGTGCAGAGTGGACAATCTCTGCACTGTTTCCTCTGTCTTCATTAAGTAGTGGTGCAGCACCACAGCAAGTAAATTAACACCACGGCAAGATAAAACGTAAAATAAAGATTGCAATTTAGCCGGTTATCTAAAATTAAAATAAGTGTAGTTCAAATGTTTTAGAAGTACCAACATTATTACAATTAAACATAAAATTAACATTTTAGTACTAACTTCAGCACAGAGCAAACAATAACAGCGACGGGACAAAACTAGAACCACAGTTGTTAAAAACAAGACTAATAACCGTATCATGATTTGTATCATGAAGTCCTGCTTAAGTTTAGCGTTGCTACTGGAAACGAACAAAAGCATGGTTGGAAACTTTTGAGCACAACTACACTGTTGGGGGGGAAACAAGAACTGAAACGTGGCAAGGCAGCCAGAGTGCTTGTAATGCAAGAGGAAGTGTCTGGCTTTGTGAAACCTGCACGTGGTTGCATTTCCTATTCTAACAGTAAAAATAAGACAAAGTAGCAAATACATGGACGAGAAACTGAGTTACACCAACACTAGAGCTTGCTTTACTACAGCTGCAGATGAGCTAAAAGTTACAAAGGATTTGCTGTCGTGATCAATGCCTACGTTTCATTTTATATACTGAATTATGACTTTAGCCTGCTCTGCTTCTTGCAAACCGCTCTTTGCCAATCATTGAGTGCAGCATAAAACAGGATTAAGCTTTGAGCACACAGCGTGCCAGCTGGCTGTGAGACTACCATTTCTTGTGCAGTGTGAGGCTGCCTTGGGACAATCTCATCCCTCAGTGTGTGTTTCAGTAGCATTCAGTGTGTGTTTTTGAACTAAAGTGTGTGTCTAGGAACTGAACCGTGGTGTTTGGGGGGGGGCTTCCTAGATGACAGACGATGGAACATGTGATACCTGAGTTGGGAGTCGCCGGAGAGTTAGCCTGGCTAGCCTGCGCCGACACATTGGCAGCATCCACCGCTGTTTTAACTGCGTAGAGGTTCGCTTCCTCCTGGAACTTACCAATGTTCTTCTTGTAGCGTATTCTCTTGTTCCCAAACCAATTAGAAACCTGAGGGACAGACACATGTTAGATATTCTCATACAGTTTTCTTTTGCATTCATGTAGCTGTAATACCCCCCGCTTATGGCCAGAAAACTGCTCTCACAGGTGGAATATTCTCCATCTGTCCTTATTGTTACACTTGCCAAAAAATAAAATTGAAAATACAGCAGATATTAAAATATAATGGCATAAATAGCCAAAGAGAAATCTGCAGCATGAGACAACTTGCAACATGTACTGGAACTCATCTTGAAACAGGCCCAGGAGTGATCCTAAGCCTCACAGCTACAATTTAGCCCACCTCCACAAAAAACTTCTGTAGGAAGCACTGTTATTCTTGCAGAGAACAATTGCACATAGTGCTTCAACTACACTGTCAGCAGGATTGTGCGCTATTATTCAGTTTTTGCAGGGAGGATTATCTCTGTCTCGAGTTCTCAGTAGTAGCAGAGTGGAAGCTCAACTCACCTGAGACACAGTGATCCCACACTTTTTGGCCAGCTCCTCCTTTGCCTCCTCACTGGGGTAAGGATTAGACAAGTGGGAGTAGAAATACTCGTTCAGCACCTCTGTCGCTTGCTTGTTGAAGTTACGCCTCTTACGTCTGACACACAGAGACAAGAGATAATGACTAACATGCGTGCCATTCTCCACATAAACACGCTTAAAGCATGACCGACAGCCATCTTACACAAAGAGAAAACCAGCCAGACACACACAGACAGACCTGGCGTCAAGGAAGCGAGAGCGCAGGATCATGACGGCCTCACAGGTGCTCTGTTTAAGCTGCATCTGGATGGAGCTGAACTTGCGGTGGATGATGGCCACCATGCGCTCGATCTCCTTGGGCGAGATGGGCCGTGTGCGCGACTGCTCTCTCAGCAAGTTCATTACATGGTTGGTGAACTCACTGCATGCCTGGAGCAAGGAGAGATAAAGAGTTTGACTCCACTGTGTGGAAAGACCAGATAAGTACAGACTGTGTCCAGTCCCATGGCGTATTTGTGGTGATGACATGTGCCTAAATAATAATCAGTTTATTGAGTGATAAGCTCAACCTCGTAGCTCCCCTGTGGATCAACTTAATTTCTTCCGATGAGAATTTCACTTATCAGCTCCTCCTCTCACTAACTGAGTTTCCATCAACCCTTCCTGTTCATTTTGCCTTATCATATAAAAATGCTTGATAATAAAATCCCCAAATTATCACTTCAAGTTTATAAGCTTAATTGAGGAGGATAAACTTTTTATTTGATGAAGTGAGACATGATAATTTGCAACAGAAACACATTTGCTGAATAAAAACAGGTCATATGCATAGAATTTAATCACATGACTGGTGTCTTTCTGACCTGTGACCTCAGACAGAGCTGACAGCAGTACAACAGGTACAGATGGCCAGATGAAGAAATCAAGATGTTTCTTTGGCTCATATGTGCAAAGACCAGAATGCAATATTAGATGGGAAACAGCGGCGCAAAGCAATTATTTATAAAGATTTTTAAGTATAAAAGCAAAAATGTATCTTTGCAAACTCTACACAGCCATGTAGCCTGCAAACAAACCGGCTGCCCATAGCATGGGAGGCTACATTTCATTTACTCAAACAGATGATATGTGCTGCATTTGAATCTTTGCTTGCAAGAACTTTGAATGAGGAAACACAGCGTCTGAGGGTATGCAAAATAGGGAAATCACCTGGTTTAGTCTGAATTCAATAAAAACCTGCAGACTCTCAGCACACTTTTGCAGGGACAGGCACATGGTTGCCTGTCCCTACACTACAGAAGTAGATTTCATTCATTTAAAACATCTCCAAAAGAACAGGAAACAGCCAGAACTGCAGTAGTGCTAGACTGAATGAAAACTATTTTTATCAAACTGTGATAAACTTTGATACAACCACCAGAGTACACAGGAAGAAGTGTCGCTGAATGACAGATCTGAATTCGGCTGATTATTTGACATGTATTTGCAGATATATCAGCACATATTCAAGTATTCAGTTCCAACCTGCTCATATTTCTCCAGCTCAGAGTGATATATCTGGCGGATCTGGGCGAGCTTGGCTCTGTAGTCTGAGTGTTCGATGCTGCCATCATTGGGTGAGCCCCCTGCTGCTGCGGCAGCAGCAGCCGCTGCAGCCGATCCCCCGCCCTTCTCTGGTCCTGACACACCCTCTGCTAGCAGCATGTTGTCTAATCGCATGATCTGAGGGTCTGGGGGGTCCTCCTCCTGAACACCTCGGATACTCAGCACTGGAGAAGAGAAAAGAGACAAAGCAAAGGAGTCAGTCAGGCCAGGTAGATTATTCATCTGTTTTAGAGAAAACTGGAATCCTAAATGTATGTTTATTTTAGCTAGAAAACATATCTAGGGCTTAGGTGAAAATGTGTTGGTTAAAAGTTTCTGGAAAGCCTTGATGCCACTTTGAAAAATGACAGACCACACATTTTCCCACCACTCAAAGACAAGGCTAATACTGTGGGTTCCAGGAGTGTATGGGAGGACGCTTTATCAATGCTAAAATTCAAAGAGAAGTGCAGCGCTGTCAAAACCCAGTCAGAAATCTCCCCTGAGTCATTGCTCTGAGTCTCTGGCTGAATCCTCAATGAGCCCGCATCTCCTCGAAGCCGACAGCAGAGGGCAGTGTGGCCCCTCTGTGGCAGGCTGCCAGAGAGAAGGGCATGAGGCATGGGACCAGTAATGGGAGTGCATGTGCTGTCACTATGAGCCCCACTGGCCATAAGTATAGCTATCAGTTGCTGCTCTCCACCACTGTATTAAACCAGGACCTCTGTCAGCCTGCAGCCATGCTCTCATCTCTCTCTCTTTCCCTCACACACTCCCATGCACAGAAACCTCTCTCTTACTGAAAAGTTTCGACCAGAAAGCTGTCTTTTCTGCAGAACTTTCACTGTTTAAATCCTTTTTAGCATTATCTTCCCCTGTTTTTTTCTGCCTCCAGAGATTAAGATAAATAACATGACATTATGGGACAATAACATGGGCCCATTCTGTTGTAATGCTTCATTTATCCTGTAAACTGTTAATTATGAGATACACTGAAATCTGAGACATAAATATTGTTAATACAGTTCCATTACATCAAGAGTAGAGATAAGAGTAGAGGAATGTTAGTTGGACTGGGAACTCATATTCACCGAGCATTTAGCCTTTATTGCTTTTACACACAAAGCATGTTTTGTTACTGATAAGTGGAAAGAGGCAAAACTACACAGAACACGTGACGTTTGGCGAAGAAGAAATATAATGTCATTAGTGTTAACATTGAGACGCTCAAGTTGTATGTTTGCATGCAAAATGTACATAATCAGAGAACATTTGTTAGTGGTGTAATGGTTTTGGACCAAAACTAGAAACTGTCATTCTGCAGTCCTCGGTCCATCCAGTTCGTGCACATGCAATTTATTTTCTCATGATGCACCGTTACAGCAAACATTTTTGTGATGAAGTAATGTAGGGTAATTCAACATTGCTTTTGATTAATGATAACATTATATGTGTCTCTTCCATAAACCACATACAGGGGTATCCTGCTGCCAGGTTGTTCTGTAAACAATGTTTACAGAACATCAGCAAAACCCCAGTGTTAAAATTGTTTAGTGTTTAAATTAGAAACAGAGAATTTAAATTATGGGTCAAGTCAGTTTTTTTTTTTTTTTTTTCAAGTCTAAGCATTATGTATGAACCAAACTGTGGCTTAAAAATGTGAAAAGGGTGAAACATTACTCCTATAATTATAATAATAAATACTTTAAAATGAGGGAGTTGGTGGTTGGACTGTTTGTAAACTCATATGGAGCTGAAAATGTGAAAATGTGTTATCGGTGTAAAACATTAATTTAGTCTGTTCAACACTCTACTTGGTCATCTGAGCTGTATTTAGGAAGAGTAGATGGAAATAAAAGCAAAAAGCCGACTTAAAGAGCAGCAAAATCAGACGGGATTTTGAAGGAGACAGACACTGACAATAAGGATGACAAGATTAATCCCAGTGGAAACTGGGTGGCATTAAGTGCTTGTCCTCTTTAAGGATTATGCTAGTTAGTCAAAGCTCATCATCAAAAGGTAAGGGGGGTGCACTGACTCATTAAATTGTTCATTTAAGAGCTTCTTTTGTTAACAAACCATTCAATGTTTGAGATGATCACAGAGATTCACCTTAGAAGAGACAATCACAGTGAAGAACAAGAGGGCAGCTATGAAGAAGACAGAATTCCTAAGTGTTTTTTGTACTGTAAATTTTTCATAAGTGAGGAAAAACAAGAGTAAAAACAATGTTGGTTAAAGTTTGAACTGCTGTGAAGAAGCTGCAATTTTTCTTACTGAAACTTTTTTTTTCCCTTTTTAAACCACCATTTGATAAACGGGTCGGGCCCACCATTTTAGACCTCTCATAACTCTGCCTCTAACTTTCCCTCTTTTTCCAGCAGGTCTCCTATACAAGTCTGAGTTTTTTTCCCCTCTTTTCCCTCGTCGTTGATTTTTTTTTTCTTGTTCCTTCTTGCCTGCTTCTTTCCCCCTACTTAGGTCTTCTCTCTCTCTCCAAGGCACATTCCTTTTCTGCTGCTCCCCCATCTCAGGGCTCAGGAATGCAGCAGACCCAGCCGACTGAACTAATGACCCCGATTTGCCCATCCCTCTCCATACTCTTTCTCCTGAGCCACTCACAAACACCCCTTTACTTCTCAGGTACATAACCTGCACCCTATTCTTTAACCAAACATCAGGAATATTTACTTTGGACCTGTTGAATCTTCATGGTTAGCTGCATGATTTATCTGCGCTCTGGTGGGATGGGGACTTTTTGCGTGGGTGCGGACGTTAAGTTCGGGCCATCCCGCCCCAGACAGTTTCCTGAGGCAGCAGTCCACATTAGGAGTAGTGTGCTGTGGAAAAAAAGGTCCATCTGACCTACAGTGAAGAGGGCAACTGTGGCTCTTGAGGCTTCTCACCTCTCCCCTCCCCTCTCTCTCTTTTGCCCCCTCTCCTCATTATGGCCCCCAGCTGTAGCCTAATGCCCCTACATTCCCCTAATTACTCCAATTAAGCTGTTATTACCCACAACTGCACTGAGCCACAGTCTAGTGGCCTAGTGGGGTTATGGTGGCTGTTAAGATGAGTTAAGATATTGCACAAAAAAAGGAACGTATGACATGGATCGGGCTAGAAAAGGAGTCTGAATTCTTCCTCTAACAAAGCAACCACAAGCCACAAAAAAAAAATGAACCTACAGGTCTGAGCACTGGCAGTGTGCTCGCTCCACAATCTAACTAGTGTTTTCCTTTTGATCAACTGGATCTTGACAACACCACCAGGCTGGTTCAATTACCGGCAGACTTAAAACTCAAGAATGTTCTAATAAGGGAGATAAATGTCCTTTAAGCCAATGGCAAGACAGTTTAAGGCCCACAAACTGCATCCACGGCTCGGAGAAACCACACCATTATGCACATGTTACCACCCTCGCTGGGCTGTGTGGCATTGAGAGACGGAGTGAGCAACCCATACTATGAAATATTCAGGGTATCCAGCTGGGCTTCCACTGCATACATAATCATTCTCGTCTCTGCACAGCCAGTGTGCAAACGGTGTGCCGTGCAGATACAATACACAGTCTATGGAGTGGTGCAGGTAAGGGTGAACAACCTAACCAACAGTGTAGTGCTGTACATTAACTGTAATGTCTTCCACACATAGGGATAGATAAGACTTAAACGCAGTCGGTATATCATTGCTCAGCTCACAGCACATGCTTTATCCTTGTCTGTCTTTTCCCTCGCTAGCATCCCCCCATTTTTTTTTTTTTTTTTTTTACTCTGCCCCCCCCCCAACCAGTCACCCCCCACCCCCCACCTTCATCCCACCCCCTCCAAATCCCCTCCCCCCTCTCCCTTTCGGCACACCCCCACCCACCTCCCCCAGTGCCCCCCTCTCTCCCTCTGTTCTCCATTTCAGTCGAGTTCTCCATGTGAGCCGCAATCCCTCATGCTGTCAGCCCCCCCTCTCCCTCTCTCTGTAGACAGACAGGATTAGCATTTTAATTGCATCAGCTCCCTTGGGTATTCTCAGCCTTTCACTGGGAGAGAGCAAGGGAGTGAGCGAGAGAGAGAGAGAGAGAGAGAGAGAGAGAGGGAGAGAGAGGGAAGGGAAAAAAATGAAAAAGGGAAGGAGAGAGAGAGGGAAGAAGGAGAACCAAGGAGAATTGAAAAAGGAGTCACAGGAGAAGATGTGTGTGTGCGAGTAAGAGAGAGAGACAGAGAAAGAGAAGAGAGAGAGAGCGAGAGAGGCTACAGGAATACAGGCCTACAGAATTCAGAGTACAGACGTGCCACAGAGCGAGCGAGTGAGAAAGAGAGAAAAGATAGGACTGTGAAAACATCAGTTTTTCCTTTCATTATAGCCAGAAGAGAATTCAGATAAAGAGAATGGGTCAGAGAGAGAGATGGTTTTCACAATGAAAATATGCCACATAAATATGCAAATCTACCTCACAAAAATTCCGCAAAAACAAATCTCAAATGCAGTGCTAAAGAATACGATGGTCGGTAAACCCGTGTAAATACTGGACCTAAACTCAAAGCCGGATATTATTTAGCTATTGTGTGGGCAATAGAAATGCAGCTAGTGAAAAAATATCTGGGGGCAATCTATATACATCTACAGTTCCATGGTTTTAGTTTTCACTCTCCACCACAAATAAAAACCAAGATCTACCCTTGAGGAGTTAACTGCAGAAAATACCAAGGATAACAACTGAACCCACAGGTTGAATTTGGATCCAAGGCTCCAAGCAACACAGTTGTCGACTAAAACTTTTTGTTTTAGACAGACAAGAATGGCAGCTCGGGTGATGTTTGTGACTGGACCTGATCCAGTATTTTCCATAATTCCCCCGGGCTTGAGCAAGTTAGCTTCCAAATCCGCAGTTTAACAGTGGTGAGTGGCATTACAGGAGAAATAACAGCTTGGTCATGGCTCTCTTGACCTTTAAAGCCAAGCAGTGAAATAAAAATTTCACCTTCATTATGTCCAGTTGTTCATCCAGTCTGATGTCTGCAAGTGCATTATCACATGTGCTGTATGCACGAGGAGTGGACTA
The DNA here is from genome assembly GCF_902150065.1 of Myripristis murdjan. Taxonomy (NCBI): domain Eukaryota; kingdom Metazoa; phylum Chordata; class Actinopteri; order Holocentriformes; family Holocentridae; genus Myripristis; species Myripristis murdjan. The sequence goes on along the minus strand of NC_043987.1, from coordinate 20,960,202 downwards.
AAGGGGCAGGAAATGTGATACTAACAGCAGTCTCACCCATGTTTATAAAAAAAGATGCTGCAAGCTTGTTAAGGTATTTTTATTTATCATGTTCTGGGTGATATGATCCAGCTTTCATCTGGGATTTTGGATACTGTAATATGGCATAAAATATGGCATTATATATTGTAAGTATTGTCTTTTTTTCTTAAGTTAGACTGTTGTAGTTCTGTTATTTTCCTATAACCTGCTTGGTCATCATATTTACATTACTAATGAGTACAGAAAATCTTATATGTAAATATCTTGCAAAAGCACCAAAAATAATACTTACAATGTTATCAGAACATTTTGTTACTGAAGTATTCAGCCAAAAATCAGGTTATTTGATTTTCTAGTCTTGTGCTGGTTTTCAGTGTAACTTATTCATATTCATGAACCAGAATGAGATGTGACGCTTTTTCCAAATGGGCATTATGCAAGATGTTTATATACTGCAAACTGAGTTACAGCTGCAACAATTAGTCAAAAAATTGATTAGTTGCCATTAAATTAGATTCCATCTTCTCAAATGTGAAAATTTTATGGTTTCTTTAGTCCTCTGCTACAGTAAAGTAGATATCTTTGGGTTGTGGACTGTTGGTTGGGACAAAATAAGATGTTTGAGTGTGTCACCTTGGGCTTCACTATTTTTTCACATTTTATGGATAGCAAAAAACGAATGGATTTATCAAGAAAATAATCAATAGATTACTCTATAATGAAAATAATTGTTAGTTGGAGCTCCAAATTCAACATAAGAATTGTATAAACAGTACTACTAAAGGGATATTTTATTGTGGAGTAAAGTCATCTTAATGAGCCCAATCCATATGTCCATCCCTTCTTTAAGCAGCTCACACTAATCAGCATCTGTTTGGTTATTTCACCAAGTCCTGTTGCACGCATCCCCCCCATTCCCTCCCAAACACACACACACACACACACACACACACACAGAGAGAGAGGAGTGGTAAGCATTCAGAGTACACACAGTGAGGTCTGATTAAGGTGTGAATTGGAGAACTCACACCTTGAGCAAACACAACACTTGAGTCCAACACATCATTAATCAGTCCTTAATTAACTAAAGAGAGAGACTTCGACACCAGAGCGATGACTATTATGGTGTACCCCGTTTGAATGATCACACACTCTCACTCTCTGTATGTATGTGTGTATGAAAGACAAAGAGAACACACATATAGTGAGAGAAATGGTGGCCAAGAAAAAGGGTCCATTGTATATCAACCGCACACCCACAACAATGCAGTGCAGTTGTGTTATGTTCATCCACAAAAACTCCAGGGGTTTTTGGTTAGATGAATAGTTTCTGCAAATTATAACATGGTATTCTAATAGTTTCTGACAAGTTAAAAGACAATTGAATCAAGAGGGTTAACTTTTCTGAAATAAGTAAACCGATACACACATTGACTATAATCATCCCAGGTCAATTCTTCAACATTTTTTCAACAATTCCTACGCATTTCATTTGGGACACTAGACCACTCAATGTGCTACATCTGTAATGGTGTCCATACATACTCATGTGTACCTGCCCATCAATACACTTTAACAGAAAAAAATACCTTTTCAAAAACAGACACTGAGGAGTAGAAAACACCATCAGTGAGCCAAGTGACTCTAATCACCTGACACTGAACTAAGTTAAATCAAATAACTATAATAACAGTAACAGACACAATAAGTCTCAGAGCAATTTAAGATGTTTTCTAGAGCCTAGTTCAGCATGAATATGACACAATGACCAAAATAAATAATGTTACACAGAATATCAGGCTTTGTTTAGCACCTGTGGCCAAATTTCTAAATTTCTAAGACAATATCTGTAGTCTGGCAGTGACAGACACAGAGTGAGGTGGACGTATGAAAGAATAAGGAAGCACGAAATGTCACAGGAGGAAGAGGAGGATGACGAAGAGGACCTAAGCAGGAGGCTTGTTATAGCGCCGCTACGATCTTCCACCAGTCAACTCTCATCAGGCCAGCTGCCTCCTGTGCTCATTAGCACCGACTCTTAAGGAGCTCCTAAAGACTTTGTGAAAAATGAATGCTCATTTGAGAGGTCGTTAATTTGCACTGTTATGCAAATTAGGTGGCAATTAAGCGATAGATCAGAAGAGCAGTGCCCATTTATAACAAGTGAACAAGCATTATGACACAGTCAGATGGCGCAGGAGAGAGCTGAGGCTACGTGGTTAGTTCGTACAAGTCGGATGTACCAACTAAGTAAGGCATAAAATCACTCTGCACCTATGGGTGTATGGCAAGTTAGGATAACATGCTAACAGCAGTAGTGGGAGAGGGCATTGCAAATTGGCAAAGCTAACCCATACACACCTAACAGAGCTCACAGGAACGAGTTAATTGCATGCATGTACACACCTTTGTGTGAGGCAGACGATTTATTCTAGATTAGCAAACAGCCTCAAAAAAATCATCCCTCTACCCACTACCTGATGAGCTCCAGCAGCTTGAGAAGAAAGCTGTGGCCCCAACACCCCAACTAACCCAAAACACACTCCTAATCCTGGGATGAGTGGAGCACGCCCCTTTCCTCCTCAGCCCTGATGTCTCCATCGCTCCCCTGAGTTTATGACACGGTGTGAAATGTACAAACATACTGTCTGGGACTGCAATGTGCAGTACTGCAGAGGGGTGGAAGGCTCCCATCAATTGTAATTAATCCTTAATTAGTCAGGATTAGGAGCCGGGCTCCGACACCCTACCACCCCACCATCACCAAGCTAATGCAATCCAGCTGAGACCACATTTACATATCTTTAATTAAAGAGAAGCTGACTTCCTTTAAGAGCAAGCCTCAAAGCAGTGTGAGAGGCAGAGACATGCTGAGAGGGATGGCAGATGAGATGAAGAGGTAGGAGTGAGCCCTGGACATCAACACAGATCAATACTGATGGGTCACTCAGAATTTCCTGGATTATTTGTTCCTGGTCATGTATGACAGGAACTTGTGTTATCGAGTGTAAAGCGTAACATCACTGTCACACGCAGCAACACAGCACCTTCAAAAACGCTAACATCCAGCCATCCATGTCCAGTCCCACTGTTCTCACAGAAGTATGGGCAACCACTGCACTTGGTGAATTACAGCCAAAAATCATATTACAGTGACAAGACAACCGGTTTCATTGAGTGTTTCCCATCTTAAAA